>NW_027308447.1:0-107000 GCF_047496885.1 Scyliorhinus torazame
GATATCTGTACACGGACTGGTGTCTCTCAGTCCTCCGTCTCTCTCAGGTAGATATCGGTACACTGACCGGTGTCTCTCAGTCCCTCTCTCTCAGGGAGATATCTGTACACTGACTGGTGTCTCTCAGTCCCTTCTCTCTCAGGGAGATATCTGTACACTGACTGGTGTCTCTCAGTCCTCTCTCTCTCACGGAGATATCGGTACACTGGTGTCTCTCAGTCCCCTCTCTCTCAGGGAGATATCTGTACACTGACTGGTGTCTCTCAGTCCTCTCTCTCTCACGGAGATATCGGTACACTGTCTGGTGTCTCTCAGTTCCCTCTCTCTCTCAGGGAGATATCTGTACACTGACTGGTGTCTCTCAGTCCTCTCTCTCTCAGGGAGATAGCTGTACACTGACTGGTGTCTCTCAGTTCCCCCCTCTCTCTCAGGGAGATATCTGTACCCTGACTGTTGTCTCTCAGTCCCCCCTCTCTCAGGGAGATAGCTGTGCACTGACTGGTGTCTCTCAGTCCCCTCTCTCTCAGGGAGATATCTGTACACTGACTGGTGTCTCTCAGTCCCCTCTCCCTCAGGGTGATATATGTACACTGACTGGTGTCTCTCAGTCCCCTCTCTCTCTCAGGGTGATATCTGTACACTGACTTGTGTCTCTCAGTCCCCTCCCTCTCAGGGAGATATCTGTACAATGACTGGTGTCTCTCAGTCCCCTTTCTCTCTCAGGGAGATATCTGTACACTGACTGGTGTCTCTCAGTCCCCTCTCTCTCAGGGAGATATCTGTACACTGACTGGTGTCTCTCAGTCCCCTCTCTCTCAGGGAGATATCTGTACAATGACTGGTGTCTCTCAGTCCCCTCTCTCTCAGGGAGATATCTGTACACTGACTGGTGTCTCTCAGTCCCCTCTCTCTCAGGGAGATATCTGTACAATAACTGGTTTCTCTCAGTCCCCTCTCTCTCAGGGAGATATCTGTACACTGACTGGTGTCTCTCAGTCCCCTCTCTCTCAGGGAGATATCTGTACACTGACCGGTGTATCTCAGTGCCCTCTCTCTCAGGGAGATATCTGTACACTGACTTGTGTCTCTCAGTCCCCTCTCTCTCTCAGGGAGATATCTGTACACCGACTGGTGTCTCTCAGTCCTCTCTCTCTCAGGGAGATATCTGTACACTGACTGGTGTTTCTCAGTCCCCTCTCTCTCAGGGAGATATCTGTACACTGACTGGTGTCTCTCAGTCCCCTCTCTCTCAGGGAGATATCTGTACACTGACTGGTGTCTCTCAATCCCCACTCTCTCAGGGAGATATCTGTACACTGACCGGTGTCTCTCAGTCCCCTCTCTCTCAGGGAGATATCTGTACACTGACTGGTGTCTCTTAATCCCCTCTCTCTCAGGGAGATATCTGTACACTGACCGGTGTCTCTCAGTCCCCTCTCTCTCAGGGAGATATCTGTACACTGACTGGTGTCTCTCAGTCCCCTCTCTCTCAGGGAGATATCTGTACACTGACCGGTGTCTCTCAGTCCCCTCTCTCTCAGGGAGATATCTGTACACTGACTGGTGTCTCTCAGTCCCCTCTCTCTCAGGGAGATATCTGTACACTGACTGGTGTCTCTCAGTCCCCTCTCTCTCAGGGAGATATCTGTTCACTGACTGGTGTCTCTCAGTCCACTCTCTCAGGGAGATAGCTGTATACTGTCTGGTGTCTCTCAGTCCGCTCCCTCAGGGAGTTATCTGTACACTGACGGGTGTCTCTCAGTCCCCTCTCTCTCATGGAGATATCGGTACACTGACTGGTGTCTCTCAGTCCGCTCTCTCTCAGGGAGATATCTGTACACTGACTGGTGTCTCTCAGTCCTCTCTCTCTCAGGGAGATATCTGTACACTGACTGGTGTCTCTCAGTGTTCTCTCACTGAGGAAGATATCTGTACACTGACTGGTGTCTCTCTGTCCTCTCTCTCTCAGAGAGATATCTGTACACTGTCTGGTGTCTCTCAGTCCCCTCTCTCTCTCAGGGAGATATCTGTACACTGACTGGTGTCTCTCTGTCCCCTCACGCTCAGGGAGATATCTGTACACTGGTGTGTCTCAGTCCCCTCTCTCTCTCAGGGAGATATCTGAACACTGACTGGTGTCTCTCAGGCCTCCCTCTCTCTCAGGGAGATATCTGTACACTGACTGGTGTCTCTCAGTCCTCTCTCTCAGGGAGATATCTGTACACTGGTGTCTCTCAGTCCCCTTTCTCTCTCAGGGAGATATCTGTACACTGACTGGTGTCTCTCAGTCCCCTTTCTCTCTCAGGGAGATATCGGTACACTGTCTGGTGTCTCTCAGTCCCCTCTCTCTCTCAGGAAGATATCTGTACACTGACTGGTGTCTCTCAGTCCGCTCTCTCTCAGGGAGATATCTGTACCCTGTCTGGAGTCTCTCAGTCCGCTCTCTCTCAGGGAGATATCTGTACACTGACTGGTGTCTCTTAGTCCTCTCTCTCTCAGGGAGATATCTGTACACTGACTGGTGTCTCTCAGTCCCCTCTCTCTCAGGGAGATATCTGTACAGTGACTGGTGTCTTTCAGTCCCCTATCTCTCAGGGAGGTATCTGTACACTGACTGGTGTCTCTCAGTCCTCTCTCTCTCAGGGAGATATCTGTACACTGGTGTCTCTCAGTCCTCACTCTCTCAGGGAGATATCTGTACACTGACTGGTGTCTCTCAGTCCCCTCTCTCTCAGGGAGATATCTGTACACTGACTGGTGTCTCTCAGTCCCCTCTCTCTCAGGGAGATATCTGTACACTGACTGGTGTCTCTCAGTTCCCTCTCTCTCTCAGGGAGATATCTGAACACTGTCTGGTGTCTCTCTGTCCCCTCTCTCTCAGGGAGATATCTGTACACTGACTGGTGTCTCTCAGTCCCCTTTCTCCCTCAGGGAGATATCTGTACACTGACTGGTGTCTCTCCGTCCCCTCTCTCTCTCAGGGAGATATCTGTACACTGACTGGTGTCTCTCAGTCCCCTCTCTCTCAGGGAGATATCTGTACACTGACTGGTGTCTCTCAGTTCCCTCTCTCTCTCAGGGAGATATCTGAACACTGTCTGGTGTCTCTCAGTCCCCTCTCTCTCTCAGGGAGATATCTGGACACAGGTGTCTCTCAGTCCCCTCTCTCTCTCAGGGAGATATCTGTACACGGACTGGTGTCTCTCAGTCCTCTCTCTCAGGGAGATATCTGAACACTGTCTGGTGTCTCTCAGTCCCCTCTCTCTCTCAGGGAGATATCTGGACACAGGTGTCTCTCAGTCCCCTCTCTCTCTCAGGGAGATATCTGTACACGGACTGGTGTCTCTCAGTCCTCTCTCTCAGGGAGATATCTGTACACTGACTGGTGTCTCTCAGTCCCCTTTCTCCCTCAGGGAGATATCTGTACACTGACTGGTGTCTCTCCGTCCCCTCTCTCTCTCAGGGAGATATCTGTACACTGACTGGTGTCTCTCAGTCCCCTCTCTCTCAGGGAGATATCTGTACACTGGTGTCTCTCAGTCCCCTCTCTCTCAGGGAGATATCTGTACACTGACTGGTGTCTCTCAGTCCTCTATCTAGGGAGATATCTGTACACTGACTGGTGTTCCTCAGTCCCCTCTCTCTCAGGAATATATCTGTACACGGACTGGTGTCTCTCAGTCCTCCCACTCTCTCAGGGAGATATCTGTACACGGACTGGTGTCTCTCAGTCCCTCTACCTCAGGGAGATATCTGTACACTGACTGGTGTCTCTCAGTCCTCCCGCTCTCTCACGGAGATATCTGTACACGGACTGGTGTCTCTCAGTCCTCCGTCTCTCTCAGGTAGATATCGGTACACTGACTGGTGTCTCTCAGTCCCTCTCTCTCAGGGAGATATCTGTACACTGACTGGTGTCTCTCAGTCCCTTCTCTCTCAGGGAGATATCTGTACACTGACTGGTGTCTCTCAGTCCTCTCTCTCTCACGGAGATATCGGTACACTGGTGTCTCTCAGTCCCCTCTCTCTCAGGGAGATATCTGTACACTGACTGGTGTCTCTCAGTCCTCTCTCTCTCACGGAGATATCGGTACACTGTCTGGTGTCTCTCAGTTCCCTCTCTCTCTCAGGGAGATATCTGTACACTGACTGGTGTCTCTCAGTCCTCTATCTCTCAGGGAGATAGCTGTACACTGACTGGTGTCTCTCAGTTCCCCCCTCTCTCTCAGGGAGATATCTGTACCCTGACTGTTGTCTCTCAGTCCCCCCTCTCTCAGGGAGATAGCTGTGCACTGACTGGTGTCTCTCAGTCCCCTCTCTCTCAGGGAGATATCTGTACACTGACTGGTGTCTCTCAGTCCCCTCTCCCTCAGGGTGATATATGTACCCTGACTGGTGTCTCTCAGTCCCCTCTCTCTCTCAGGGTGATATCTGTACACTGACTTGTGTCTCTCAGTCCCCTCCCTCTCAGGGAGATATCTGTACAATGACTGGTGTCTCTCAGTCCCCTCTCTCTCAGGGAGATATCTGTACACTGACTGGTGTCTCTCAGTCCCCTCTCTCTCAGGACGATATCTGTACACTGACTCGTGTCTCTCAGTCCCCTCTCTCTCAGGGAGATATCTGTACACTGACTGGTGTCTCTCAGTCCCCTTTCTCTCTCAGGGAGATATCTGTACACTGACTGGTGTCTCTCAGTCCCCTCTCTCTCAGGGAGATATCTGTACACTGACTGGTGTCTCTCAGTCCCCTCTCTCTCTCAGGGAGATATCTGTACACTGACTGGTGTCTCTCAGTCCGCTCTCTCTCAGGGAGATATCTGTACCCTGTCTGGAGTCTCTCAGTCCGCTCTCTCTCAGGGAGATATCTGTACACTGACTGGTGTCTCTTAGTCCTCTCTCTCTCAGGGAGATATCTGTACACTGACTGGTGTCTCTCAGTCCCCTCTCTCTCAGGGAGATATCTGTACAGTGACTGGTGTCTTTCAGTCCCCTATCTCTCAGGGAGGTATCTGTACACTGACTGGTGTCTCTCAGTCCTCTCTCTCTCAGGGAGATATCTGTACACTGGTGTCTCTCAGTCCTCACTCTCTCAGGGAGATATCTGTACACTGACTGGTGTCTCTCAGTCCCCTCTCTCTCAGGGAGATATCTGTACACTGACTGGTGTCTCTCAGTCCCCTCTCTCTCAGGGAGATATCTGTACACTGACTGGTGTCTCTCAGTTCCCTCTCTCTCTCAGGGAGATATCTGAACACTGTCTGGTGTCTCTCTGTCCCCTCTCTCTCAGGGAGATATCTGTACACTGACTGGTGTCTCTCAGTCCACTTTCTCCCTCAGGGAGATATCTGTACACTGACTGGTGTCTCTCCGTCCCCTCTCTCTCTCAGGGAGATATCTGTACACTGACTGGTGTCTCTCAGTCCCCTCTCTCTCAGGGAGATATCTGTACACTGACTGGTGTCTCTCAGTCCCCTCTCTCTCAGGGAGATATCTGTACACTGTCTGGTGTCTCTCAGTCCCCTCTCTCTCTCAGGGAGATATCTGGACACAGGTGTCTCTCAGTCCCCTCTCTCTCTCAGGGAGATATCTGTACACGGACTGGTGTCTCTCAGTCCTCTCTCTCAGGGAGATATCTGAACACTGTCTGGTGTCTCTCTGTCCCCTCTCTCTCAGGGAGATATCTGTACACTGACTGGTGTCTCTCCGTCCCCTCTCTCTCTCAGGGAGATATCTGTACACTGACTGGTGTCTCTCAGTCCCCTCTCTCTCAGGGAGATATCTGTACACTGACTGGTGTCTCTCAGTCCCCTCTCTCTCAGGGAGATATCTGTACACTGACTGGTGTCTCTCAGTCCTCTATCTAGGGAGATATCTGTACACTGACTGGTGTTCCTCAGTCCCCTCTCTCTCAGGAATATATCTGTACACGGACTGGTGTCTCTCAGTCCTCCCACTCTCTCAGGGAAATATCTGTACACGGACTGGTGTCTCTCAGTCCCTCTACTTCAGGGAGATATCTGTACACTGACTGGTGTCTCTCAGTCCTCCCGCTCTCTCACGGAGATATCTGTACACGGACTGGTGTCTCTCAGTCCTCCGTCTCTCTCAGGTAGATATCGGTACACTGACCGGTGTCTCTCAGTCCCTCTCTCTCAGGGAGATATCTGTACACTGACTGGTGTCTCTCAGTCCCTTCTCTCTCAGGGAGATATCTGTACACTGACTGGTGTCTCTCAGTCCTCTCTCTCTCACGGAGATATCGGTACACTGGTGTCTCTCAGTCCCCTCTCTCTCAGGGAGATATCTGTACACTGACTGGTGTCTCTCAGTCCTCTCTCTCTCACGGAGATATCGGTACACTGTCTGGTGTCTCTCAGTTCCCTCTCTCTCTCAGGGAGATATCTGTACACTGACTGGTGTCTCTCAGTCCTCTCTCTCTCAGGGAGATAGCTGTACACTGACTGGTGTCTCTCAGTTCCCCCCTCTCTCTCAGGCAGATATCTGTACCCTGACTGTTGTCTCTCAGTACCCCCTCTCTCAGGGAGATAGCTGTGCACTGACTGGTGTCTCTCAGTCCCCTCTCTCTCAGGGAGATATCTGTACACTGACTGGTGTCTCTCAGTCCCCTCTCCCTCAGGGTGATATATGTACCCTGACTGGTGTCTCTCAGTCCCCTCTCTCTCAGGGTGATATCTGTACACTGACTTGTGTCTCTCAGTCCCCTCCCTCTCAGGGAGATATCTGTACAATGACTGGTGTCTCTCAGTCCCCTCTCTCTCAGGGAGATATCTGTACACTGACTGGTGTCTCTCAGTCCCCTCTCTCTCAGGACGATATCTGTACACTGATTCGTTTCTCTCAGTCCCCTCTCTCTCAGGGAGATATCTGTACACTGACTGGTGTCTCTCAGTCCCCTTTCTCTCTCAGGGAGATATCTGTACACTGACTGGTGTCTCTCAGTCCCCTCTCTCTCAGGGAGATATCTGTACACTGACTGGTGTCTCTCAGTCCCCTCTCTCTCAGGGAGATATCTGTACAATGACTGGTGTCTCTCAGCCCCCTCTCTCTCAGGGAGATATCTGTACACTGACTGGTGTCTCTCAGTCCCCTCTCTCTCAGGGAGATATCTGTACAATAAAAGGTGTCTCTCAGTCCCCTCTCTCTCAGGGAGATATCTGTACACTGACTGGTGTCTCTCAGTCCCCTCTCTCTCAGGGAGATATCTGTACACTGACCGGTGTATCTCAGTGCCCTCTCTCTCAGGGAGATATCTGTACACTGACTTGTGTCTCTCAGTCCCCTCTCTCTCTCAGGGAGATATCTGTACACTGACTGGTGTCTCTCAGTCCTCTCTCTCTCAGGGAGATATCTGTACACTGACTGGTGTTTCTCAGTCCCCTCTCTCTCAGGGAGATATCTGTACACTGACTGGTGTCTCTCAGTCCCCTCTCTCTCAGGGAGATATCTGTACACTGACTGGTGTCTCTCAATCCCCACTCTCTCAGGGAGATATCTGTTCACTGACCGGTGTCTCTCAGTCCCCTCTCTCTCAGGGAGATATCTGTACACTGACTGGTGTCTCTTAATCCCCTCTCTCTCAGGGAGATATCTGTACACTGACCGGTGTCTCTCAGTCCCCTCTCTCTCAGGGAGATATCTGTACACTGACTGGTGTCTCTCAGTCCCCTCTCTATCAGGGAGATATCTGTTCACTGACTGGTGTCTCTCAGTCCACTCTCTCAGGGAGATAGCTGTATACTGTCTGGTGTCTCTCAGTCCGCTCCCTCAGGGAGTTATCTGTACACTGACGGGTGTCTCTCAGTCCCCTCTCTCTCATGGAGATATCGGTACACTGACTGGTGTCTCTCAGTCCGCTCTCTCTCAGGGAGATATCTGTACACTGACTGGTGTCTCTCAGTCCTCTCTCTCTCAGGGAGATATCTGTACACTGACTGGTGTCTCTCTGTCCTCTCTCTCTCAGGGAGATATCTGTACACTGGTGTCTCTCAGTCCCCTCTCTCTCAGGGAGATATCTGTACACTGACAGGTGTCTCTCAGTCCCTTCTCTCTCAGGGAGATATCTGTACACTGACTGGTGTCTCTCAGTGTTCTCTCACTGAGGAAGATATCTGTACACTGACTGGTGTCTCTCTGTCCTCTCTCTCTCAGGGAGATATCTGTACACTGGTGTCTCTCAGTCCCCTCTCTCTCAGGGAGATATCTGTACACTGACTGGTGTCTCTCAGTCCTCTCTCTCTCACGGAGGTATCGGTACACTGTCTGGTGTCTCTCAGTTCCCTCTCTCTCTCAGGGAGATATCTGTACACTGACTGGTGTCTCTCAGTCCTCTCTCTCTCAGGGAGAAAGCTGTACACTGACTGGTGTCTCTCAGTTCCCCCCTCTCTCTCAGGGAGATATCTGTACCCTGACTGTTGTCTCTCAGTCCCCCCTCTCTCAGGGAGATAGCTGTGCACTGACTGGTGTCTCTCAGTCCCCTCTCTCTCAGGGAGATATCTGTACACTGACTGGTGTCTCTCAGTCCCCTCTCCCTCAGGGTGATATATGTACACTGACTGGTGTCTCTCAGTCCCCTCTCTCTCTCAGGGTGATATCTGTACACTGACTTGTGTCTCTCAGTCCCCTCCCTCTCAGGGAGATATCTGTACAATGACTGGTGTCTCTCAGTCCCCTCTCTCTCAGGGAGATATCTGTACACTGACTGGTGTCTCTCAGTCCCCTCTCTCTCAGGACGATATCTGTACACTGACTCGTGTCTCTCAGTCCCCTCTCTCTCAGGGAGATATCTGTACACTGACTGGTGTCTCTCAGTCCCCTTTCTCTCTCAGGGAGATATCTGTACACTGACTGGTGTCTCTCAGTCCCCTCTCTCTCAGGGAGATATCTGTACACTGACTGGTGTCTCTCAGTCCCCTCTCTCTCAGGGAGATATCTGTACAATGACTGGTGTCTCTCAGTCCCCTCTCTCTCAGGGAGATATCTGTACACTGACTGGTGTCTCTCAGTCCCCTCTCTCTCAGGGAGATATCTGTACAATGACTGGTGTCTCTCAGTCCCCTCTCTCTCAGGGAGATATCTGTACACTGACTGGTGTCTCTCAGTCCCCTCTCTCTCAGGGAGATATCTGTACACTGACCGGTGTATCTCAGTGCCCTCTCTCTCAGGGAGATATCTGTACACTGACTTGTGTCTCTCAGTCCCCTCTCTCTCTCAGGGAGATATCTGTACACTGACTGGTGTCTCTCAGTCCTCTCTCTCTCAGGGAGATATCTGTACACTGACTGGTGTTTCTCAGTCCCCTCTCTCTCAGGGAGATATCTGTACACTGACTGGTGTCTCTCAGTCCCCTCTCTCTCAGGGAGATATCTGTACACTGACTGGTGTCTCTCAATCCCCACTCTCTCAGGGAGATATCTGTACACTGACCGGTGTCTCTCAGTCCCCTCTCTCTCAGGGAGATATCTGTACGCTGACTGGTGTCTCTCAGTCCCCTCTCTCTCAGGGAGATATCTGTACACTGACTGGTGTCTCTCAGTCCCCTCTCTATCAGGGAGATATCTGTTCACTGACTGGTGTCTCTCAGTCCACTCTCTCAGGGAGATAGCTGTATACTGTCTGGTGTCTCTCAGTCCGCTCCCTCAGGGAGTTATCTGTACACTGACTGGGGTCTCTCAGTCCCCTCTCTCTCTCAGGGAGATATCTGTACACTGACGGGTGTCTCTCAGTCCCCTCTCTCTCATGGAGATATCGGTACACTGACTGGTGTCTCTCAGTCCGCTCTCTCTCAGGGAGATATCTGTACACTGACTGGTGTCTCTCAGTCCCCTCTCCCTCAGGGTGATATCTGTACACTGACTGGTGTCTCTCAGTCCCTCTCTCTCAGGGAGATATCTGTACACTGACTGGTGTCTCTCAGTCCTCTCTCTCTCAGGGAGATATCTGTACACTGACTGGTGTCTCTCAGTGTTCTCTCACTGAGGAAGATATCTGTACACTGACTGGTGTCTCTCTGTCCTCTCTCTCTCAGGGAGATATCTGTACACTGGTGTCTCTCAGTCCCCTCTCTCTCAGGGAGATATCTGTACACTGACAGGTGTCTCTCAGTCCCTTCTCTCTCAGGGAGATATCTGTACACTGACTGGTGTCTCTCAGTGTTCTCTCACTGAGGAAGATATCTGTACACTGACTGGTGTCTCTCTGTCCTCTCTCTCTCAGGGAGATATCTGTACACTGGTGTCTCTCAGTCCCCTCTCTCTCAGGGAGATATCTGTACACTGACTGGTGTCTCTCAGTCCTCTCTCTCTCACGGAGATATCGGTACACTGTCTGGTGTCTCTCAGTTCCCTCTCTCTCTCAGGGAGATATCTGTACACTGACTGGTGTCTCTCAGTCCTCTCTCTCTCAGGGAGATAGCTGTACACTGACTGGTGTCTCTCAGTTCCCCCCTCTCTCTCAGGGAGATATCTGTACCCTGACTGTTGTCTCTCAGTCCCCCCTCTCTCAGGGAGATAGCTGTGCACTGACTGGTGTCTCTCAGTCCCCTCTCTCTCAGGGAGATATCTGTACACTGACTAGTGTCTCTCAGTCCCCTCTCCCTCAGGGTGATATATGTACACTGACTGGTGTCTCTCAGTCCCCTCTCTCTCTCAGGGTGATATCTGTACACTGACTTGTGTCTCTCAGTCCCCTCCCTCTCAGGGAGATATCTGTACAATGACTGGTGTCTCTCAGTCCCCTCTCTCTCAGGGAGATATCTGTACACTGACTGGTGTCTCTCAGTCCCCTCTCTCTCAGGGAGATATCTGTACACTGACTCGTGTCTCTCAGTCCCCTCTCTCTCAGGGAGATATCTGTACACTGACTGGTGTCTCTCAGTCCCCTTTCTCTCTCAGGGAGATATCTGTACACTGACTGGTGTCTCTCAGTCCTCTCACTCTCACGGAGATATCGGTACACTGTCTGGTGTCTCTCAATTCCCTCTCTCTCTCAGGGAGATAGCTGTGCACTGACTGGTGTCTCTCAGTCCCCTCTCTCTCAGGGAGATATCTGTACACTGACTAGTGTCTCTCAGTCCCCTCTCCCTCAGGGTGATATATGTACACTGACTGTTGTCTCTCAGTCCCCCCTCTCTCAGGGAGATAGCTGTGCACTGACTGGTGTCTCTCAGTCCCCTCTCTCTCAGGGAGATATCTGTACACTGACTGGTGTCTCTCAGTCCCTCTCTCTCAGGGAGATATCTGTACACTGACTGGTGTCTCTCAGTCCCTTCTCTCTCAGGGAGATATCTGTACACTGACTGGTGTCTCTCAGTCCTCTCTCTCTCACGGAGATATCGGTACACTGGTGTCTTTCAGTCCCCTCTCTCTCAGGGAGATATCTGTACACTGACTGGTGTCTCTCAGTCCTCTCTCTCTCACGGAGATATCGGTACACTGTCTGGTGTCTCTCAGTTCCCTCTCTCTCTCAGGGAGATATCTGTACACTGACTGGTGTCTCTCAGTCCTCTCTCTCTCAGGGAGATATCTGTACACTGACTGGTGTTTCTCAGTCCCCTCTCTCTCAGGGAGATATCTGTACACTGACTGGTGTCTCTCAGTCCCCTCTCTCTCAGGGAGATATCTGTACACTGACTGGTGTCTCTCAATCCCCACTCTCTCAGGGAGATATCTGTACACTGACCGGTGTCTCTCAGTCCCCTCTCTCCCAGGGAGATATCTGTACACTTACTGGTGTCTCTTAATCCCCTCTCTCTCAGGGAGATATCTGTACACTGACCGGTGTCTCTCAGTCCCCTCTCTCTCAGGGAGATATCTGTACACTGACTGGTGTCTCTCAGTCCCCTCTCTATCAGGGAGATATCTGTTCACTGACTGGTGTCTCTCAGTCCACTCTCTCAGGGAGATAGCTGTATACTGTCTGGTGTCTCTCAGTCCGCTCCCTCAGGGAGTTATCTGTACACTGACGGGTGTCTCTCAGTCCCCTCTCTCTCATGGAGATATCGGTACACTGACTGGTGTCTCTCAGTCCGCTCTCTCTCAGGGAGATATCTGTACACTGACTGGTGTCTCTCAGTCCTCTCTCTCTCAGGGAGATATCTGTACACTGACTGGTGTCTCTCAGTGTTCTCTCACTGAGGAAGATATCTGTACACTGACTGGTGTCTCTCTGTCCTCTCTCTCTCAGGGAGATATCTGTACACTGGTGTCTCTCAGTCCCCTCTCTCTCAGGGAGATATCTGTACACTGACAGGTGTCTCTCAGTCCCTTCTCTCTCAGGGAGATATCTGTACACTGACTGGTGTCTCTCAGTGTTCTCTCACTGAGGAAGATATCTGTACACTGACTGGTGTCTCTCTGTCCTCTCTCTCTCAGGGAGATATCTGTACACTGGTGTCTCTCAGTCCCCTCTCTCTCAGGGAGATATCTGTACACTGACTGGTGTCTCTCAGTCCTCTCTCTCTCACGGAGATATCGGTACACTGTCTGGTGTCTCTCAGTTCCCTCTCTCTCTCAGGGAGATATCTGTACACTGACTGGTGTCTCTCAGTCCTCTCTCTCTCAGGGAGATAGCTGTACACTGACTGGTGTCTCTCAGTTCCCCCCTCTCTCTCAGGGAGATATCTGTACCCTGACTGTTGTCTCTCAGTCCCCCCTCTCTCAGGGAGATAGCTGTGCACTGACTGGTGTCTCTCAGTCCCCTCTCTCTCAGGGAGATATCTGTACACTGACTAGTGTCTCTCAGTCCCCTCTCCCTCAGGGTGATATATGTACACTGACTGGTGTCTCTCAGTCCCCTCTCTCTCTCAGGGTGATATCTGTACACTGACTTGTGTCTCTCAGTCCCCTCCCTCTCAGGGAGATATCTGTACAATGACTGGTGTCTCTCAGTCCCCTCTCTCTCAGGGAGATATCTGTACACTGACTGGTGTCTCTCAGTCCCCTCTCTCTCAGGGAGATATCTGTACACTGACTCGTGTCTCTCAGTCCCCTCTCTCTCAGGGAGATATCTGTACACTGACTGGTGTCTCTCAGTCCCCTTTCTCTCTCAGGGAGATATCTGTACACTGACTGGTGTCTCTCAGTCCTCTCACTCTCACGGAGATATCGGTACACTGTCTGGTGTCTCTCAGTTCCCTCTCTCTCTCAGGGAGATATCTGTACACTGACTGGTGTCTCTCAGTCCTTTCTCTCTCAGGGAGATAGCTGTACACTGACTGGTGTCTCTCAGTTCCCCCCTCTCTCTCAGGGCGATATCTGTACCCTGACTTTTGTCTCTCAGTCCCCCCTCTCTCAGGGAGATAGCTGTGCACTGACTGGTGTCTCTCAGTCCCCTCTCTCTCAGGGAGATATCTGTACACTGACTAGTGTCTCTCAGTCCCCTCTCCCTCAGGGTGATATATGTACACTGACTGTTGTCTCTCAGTCCCCCCTCTCTCAGGGAGATAGCTGTGCACTGACTGGTGTCTCTCAGTCCCCTCTCTCTCTCAGGGTGATATCTGTACACTGACTTGTGTCTCTCAGTCCCCTCCCTCTCAGGGAGATATCTGTACAATGACTGGTGTCTCTCAGTCCCCTCTCTCTCAGGGAGATATCTGTACACTGACTGGTGTCTCTCAGTCCCCTCTCTCTCAGGACGATATCTGTACACTGACTCGTGTCTCTCAGTCCCCTCTCTCTCAGGGAGATATCTGTACACTGACTGGTGTCTCTCAGTCCCCTTTCTCTCTCAGGGAGATATCTGTACACTGACTGGTGTCTCTCAGTCCCCTCTCTCTCAGGGAGATATCTGTACACTGACTGGTGTCTCTCAGTCCCCTCTCTCTCAGGGAGATATCTGTACAATGACTGGTGTCTCTCAGTCCCCTCTCTCTCAGGGAGATATCTGTACACTGACTGGTGTCTCTCAGTCCCCTCTCTCTCAGGGAGATATCTGTACAATGACTGGTGTCTCTCAGTCCCCTCTCTCTCAGGGAGATATCTGTACACTGACTGGTGTCTCTCAGTCCCCTCTCTCTCAGGGAGATATCTGTACACTGACCGGTGTATCTCAGTGCCCTCTCTCTCAGGGAGATATCTGTACACTGACTTGTGTCTTTCAGTCCCCTCTCTCTCTCTCAGGGAGATATCTGTACACTGACTGGTGTCTCTCAGTCCTCTCTCTCTCAGGGAGATATCTGTACACTGACTGGTGTTTCTCAGTCCCCTCTCTCTCAGGGAGATATCTGTACACTGACTGGTGTCTCTCAGTCCCCTCTCTCTCAGGGAGATATCTGTACACTGACTGGTGTCTCTCAATCCCCACTCTCTCAGGGAGATATCTGTACACTGACCGGTGTCTCTCAGTCCCCTCTCTCTCAGGGAGATATCTGTACACTGACTGGTGTCTCTTAATCCCCTCTCTCTCAGGGAGATATCTGTACACTGACTGGTGTCTCTCAGTCCCCTCTCTATCAGGGAGATATCTGTTCACTGACTGGTGTCTCTCAGTCCCCTCTCTCAGGGAGATAGCTGTATACTGTCTGGTGTCTCTCAGTCCCCTCTCTCTCATGGAGATATCGGTACACTGACTGGTGTCTCTCAGTCCGCTCTCTCAGGGAGATATCTGTACACTGACTGGTGTCTCTCAGTCCTCTCTCTCTCAGGGAGATATCTGTACACTGACTGGTGTCTCTCAGTGTTCTCTCACTGAGGAAGATATCTGTACACTGACTGGTGTCTCTCTGTCCTCTCTCTCTCAGGGAGATATCTGTACACTGGTGTCTCTCAGTCCCCTCTCTCTCAGGGAGATATCTGTACACTGACAGGTGTCTCTCAGTCCCTTCTCTCTCAGGGAGATATCTGTACACTGACTGGTGTCTCTCAGTTTTCTCTCACTGAGGAAGATATCTGTACACTGACTGGTGTCTCTCTGTCCTCTCTCTCTCAGGGAGATATCTGTACACTGGTGTCTCTCAGTCCCCTCTCTCTCAGGGAGATATCTGTACACTGACTGGTGTCTCTCAGTCCTCTCTCTCTCACGGAGATATCGGTACACTGTCTGGTGTCTCTCAGTTCCCTCTCTCTCTCAGGGAGATATCTGTACACTGACTGGTGTCTCTCAGTCCTCTCTCTCTCAGGGAGATAGCTGTACGCTGACTGGTGTCTCTCAGTTCCCCCCTCTCTCTCAGGGAGATATCTGTACCCTGACTGTTGTCTCTCAGTCCCCCCTCTCTCAGGGAGATAGCTGTGCACTGACTGGTGTCTCTCAGTCCCCTCTCTCTCAGGGAGATATCTGTACACTGACTGGTGTCTCTCAGTCCCCTCTCCCTCAGGGTGATATATGTACACTGACTGGTGTCTCTCAGTCCCCTCTCCCTCTCAGGGTGATATCTGTACACTGACTTGTGTCTCTCAGTCCCCTCCCTCTCAGGGAGATATCTGTACAATGACTGGTGTCTCTCAGTCCCCTCTCTCTCAGGGAGATATCTGTACACTGACTGGTGTCTCTCAGTCCCCTCTCTCTCAGGGAGATATCTGTACACTGACTCGTGTCTCTCAGTCCTCTCACTCTCACGGAGATATCGGTACACTGTCTGGTGTCTCTCAGTTCCCTTTCTCTCTCAGGGAGATATCTGTACACTGACTGGTGTCTCTCAGTCCTTTCTCTCTCAGGGAGATAGCTGTACACTGACTGGTGTCTCTCAGTTCCCCCCTCTCTCTCAGGGCGATATCTGTACCCTGACTTTTGTCTCTCAGTCCCCCCTCTCTCAGGGAGATAGCTGTGCACTGACTGGTGTCTCTCAGTCCCCTCTCTCTCAGGGAGATATCTGTACACTGACTGGTGTCTCTCAGTCCCCTCTCCCTCAGGGTGATATATGTACACTGACTGGTGTCTCTCAGTCCCCTCTCTCTCTCAGGGTGATATCTGTACACTGACTTGTGTCTCTCAGTCCCCTCCCTCTCAGGGAGATATCTGTACAATGACTGGTGTCTCTCAGTCCCCTCTCTCTCAGGGAGATATCTGTACACTGACTGGTGTCTCTCAGTCCTCTCTCTCAGGTAGTTATCTGTACACTGCTGTCTCTCAGTCCCCTTTCTCCCTCAGGGAGATATCTGTACACTGACTGGTGTCTCTCAGTCCTCCCTCTCTATCAGGGAGATATCGGTACACTGACCGGTGTCTCTCAGTCCCTCTCTCTCAGGGAGATATCTGTACACTGACTGGTGTCTCTCAGTCCCTTCTCTCTCAGGGAGATATCTATACACTGACTGGTGTCTCTCAGTCCTCTCTCTCTCACGGAGATATCGGTACACTGGTGTCTCTCAGTCCCCTCTCTCTCAGGGAGATATCTGTACACTGACTGGTGTCTCTCAGTCCTCTCTCTCTCACGGAGATATCGGTACACTGTCTGGTGTCTCTCAGTTCCCTCTCTCTCTCAGGGAGATATCTGTACACTGACTGGTGTCTCTCAGTCCTCTCTCTCTCAGGGAGATAGCTGTACACTGACTGGTGTCTCTCAGGTCCCCCCTCTCTCTCAGGGAGATATCTATACCCTGACTGTTGTCTCTCAGTCCCCCCTCTCTCAGGGAGATAGCTGTGCACTGACTGGTGTCTCTCAGTCCCCTCTCTCTCAGGGAGATATCTGTACACTGACTGGTGTCTCTCAGTCCCCTCTCCCTCAGGGTGATATATGTACACTGACAGGTGTCTCTCAGTCCCCACTCTCTCTCAGGGTGATATCTGTACACTGACTTGTGTCTCTCAGTCCCCTCCCTCTCAGGGAGATATCTGTACAATGACTGGTGTCTCTCAGTCCCCTCTCTCTCAGGGAGATATCTGTACACTGACTGGTGTCTCTCAGTCCCCTCTCTCTCAGGACGATATCTGTACACTGACTCGTGTCTCTCAGTCCCCTCTCTCTCAGGGAGATGTCTGTACACTGACTGGTGTCTCTCAGTCCCCTTTCTCTCTCAGGGAGATATCTGTACACTGACTGGTGTCTCTCAGTCCCCTCTCTCTCAGGGAGATATCTGTACACTGACTGGTGTCTCTCAGTCCCCTCTCTCTCAGGGAGATATCTGTACAATGACTGGTGTCTCTCAGTCTCCTCTCTCTCAGGGAGATATCTGTACACTGACTGGTGTCTCTCAGTCCCCTCTCTCTCAGGGAGATATCTGTACAATGACTGGTGTCTCTCAGTCCCCTCTCTCTCAGGGAGATATCTGTACACTGACTGGTGTCTCTCAGTCCTCTCACTCTCACGGAGATATCGGTACACTGTCTGGTGTCTCTCAGTTCCCTCTCTCTCTCAGGGAGATATCTGTACACTGACTGGTGTCTCTCAGTCCTTTCTCTCTCAGGGAGATAGCTGTACACTGACTGGTGTCTCTCAGTTCCCCCCTCTCTATCAGGGAGATATCTGTACCCTGACTGTTGTCTCTCAGTCCCCCCTCTCTCAGGGAGATAGCTGTGCACTGACTGGTGTCTCTCAGTCCCCTCTCTCTCAGGGAGATATCTGTACACTGACTGGTGTCTCTCAGTCCCCTCTCCCTCAGGGTGATATATGTACACTGACTGGTGTCTCTCAGTCCCCTCTCTCTCTCAGGGTGATATCTGTACACTGACTTGTGTCTCTCAGTCCCCTCCCTCTCAGGGAGATATCTGTACAATGACTGGTGTCTCTCAGTCCCCTCTCTCTCAGGGAGATATCTGTACACTGACTGGTGTCTCTCAGTCCCCTCTCTCTCAGGGAGATATTTGTACACTGACTGGTGTCTCTCAGTCCCCTCTCTCTCAGGGAGATATCTGTACAATGACTGGTGTCTCTCAGTCCCCTCTCTCTCAGGGAGATATCTGTACACTGACTGGTGTCTCTCAGTCCCCTCTCTCTCAGGGAGATATCTGTACACTGACTGGTGTCTCTCAGTCCCCTCTCTCTCAGGGAGATATTTGTACACTGACTCGTGTCTCTCAGTCCTCTCTCTCAGGTAGTTATCTGTACAGTGCTGTCTCTCAGTCCCCTTTCTCCCTCAGGGAGATATCTGTACACTGACTGGTGTCTCTCAGTCCCCTTTCTCCCTCAGGGAGATATCTGTACACTGACTGGTGTCTCTCAGTCCTCCCTCTCTATCAGGGAGATATCTGTACACTGACTCGTGTCTCTCAGTCCTCTCTCTCAGGTAGTTATCTGTACACTGCTGTCTCTCAGTCCCCTTTCTCCCTCAGGGAGATATCTGTACACTGACTGGTGTCTCTCAGTCCTCCCTCTCTATCAGGGAGATATCGGTACACTGACCGGTGTCTCTCAGTCCCTCTCTCTCAGGGAGATATCTGTACACTGACTGGTGTCTCTCAGTCCCTTCTCTCTCAGGGAGATATCTATACACTGACTGGTGTCTCTCAGTCCTCTCTCTCTCACGGAGATATCGGTACACTGGTGTCTCTCAGTCCCCTCTCTCTCAGGGAGATATCTGTACACTGACTGGTGTCTCTCAGTCCTCTCTCTCTCACGGAGATATCGGTACACTGTCTGGTGTCTCTCAGTTCCCTCTCTCTCTCAGGGAGATATCTGTACACTGACTGGTGTCTCTCAGTCCTCTCTCTCTCAGGGAGATAGCTGTACACTGACTGGTGTCTCTCAGGTCCCCCCTCTCTCTCAGGGAGATATCTATACCCTGACTGTTGTCTCTCAGTCCCCCCTCTCTCAGGGAGATAGCTGTGCACTGACTGGTGTCTCTCAGTCCCCTCTCTCTCAGGGAGATATCTGTACACTGACTGGTGTCTCTCAGTCCCCTCTCCCTCAGGGTGATATATGTACACTGACTGGTGTCTCTCAGTCCCCACTCTCTCTCAGGGTGATATCTGTACACTGACTTGTGTCTCTCAGTCCCCTCCCTCTCAGGGAGATATCTGTACAATGACTGGTGTCTCTCAGTCCCCTCTCTCTCAGGGAGATATCTGTACACTGACTGGTGTCTCTCAGCCCCCTCTCTCTCAGGACGATATCTGTACACTGACTCGTGTCTCTCAGTCCCCTCTCTCTCAGGGAGATGTCTGTACACTGACTGGTGTCTCTCAGTCCCCTTTCTCTCTCAGGGAGATATCTGTACACTGACTGGTGTCTCTCAGTCCCCTCTCTCTCAGGGAGATATCTGTACACTGACTGGTGTCTCTCAGTCCCCTCTCTCTCAGGGAGATATCTGTACAATGACTGGTGTCTCTCAGTCTCCTCTCTCTCAGGGAGATATCTGTACACTGACTGGTGTCTCTCAGTCCCCTCTCTCTCAGGGAGATATCTGTACAATGACTGGTGTCTCTCAGTCCCCTCTCTCTCAGGGAGATATCTGTACACTGACTGGTGTCTCTCAGTCCTCTCACTCTCACGGAGATATCGGAACACTGTCTGGTGTCTCTCAGTTCCCTCTCTCTCTCAGGGAGATATCTGTACACTGACTGGTGTCTCTCAGTCCTTTCTCTCTCAGGGAGATAGCTGTACACTGACTGGTGTCTCTCAGTTCCCCCCTCTCTATCAGGGAGATATCTGTACCCTGACTGTTGTCTCTCAGTCCCCCCTCTCTCAGGGAGATAGCTGTGCACTGACTGGTGTCTCTCAGTCCCCTCTCTCTCAGGGAGATATCTGTACACTGACTGGTGTCTCTCAGTCCCCTCTCCCTCAGGGTGATATATGTACACTGACTGGTGTCTCTCAGTCCCCTCTCTCTCTCAGGGTGATATCTGTACACTGATTCTGTCTCTCAGTCCCCTCCCTCTCAGGGAGATATCTGTACAATGACTGGTGTCTCTCAGTCCCCTCTCTCTCAGGGAGATATCTGTACACTGACTGGTGTCTCTCAGTCCCCTCTCTCTCAGGGAGATATTTGTACACTGACTCGTGTCTCTCAGTCCTCTCTCTCAGGTAGTTATCTGTACAGTGCTGTCTCTCAGTCCCCTTTCTCCCTCAGGGAGATATCTGTACACTGACTGGTGTCTCTCAGTCCTCCCTCTCTATCAGGGAGGTATCGGTACACTGACCGGTGTCTCTCAGTCCCTCTACCTCAGGGAGATATCTGTACACTGACTGGTGTCTCTCAGTCCTCCCGCTCTCTCACGGAGATATCTGTACACGGACTGGTGTCTCTCAGTCCTCCGTCTCTCTCAGGTAGATATCGGTACACTGACCGGTGTCTCTCAGTCCCTCTCTCTAAGGGAGATATCTGTACACTGACTGGTGTCTCTCAGTCCCTTCTCTCTCAGGGAGATATCTGTACACTGACTGGTGTCTCTCAGTCCTCTCTCTCTCACGGAGATATCGGTACACTGGTGTCTCTCAGTCCCCTCTCTCTCAGGGAGATATCTGTACACTGACTGGTGTCTCTCAGTCCTCTCTCTCTCACGGAGATATCGGTACACTGTCTGGTGTCTCTCAGTTCCCTCTCTCTCTCAGGGAGATATCTGTACACTGACTGGTGTCTCTCAGTCCTCTCTCTCTCAGGGAGATAGCTGTACACTGACTGGTGTCTCTCAGTTCCCCCCTCTCTGTCAGGGAGATATCTGTACCCTGACTGTTGTCTCTCAGTCCCCCCTCTCTCAGGGAGATAGCTGTGCACTGACTGGTGTCTCTCAGTCCCCTCTCTCTCAGGGAGATATCTGTACACTGACTGGTGTCTCTCAGTCCCCTCTCTCTCAGGGAGATATCTGTACACTGACTGGTGTCTCTCAGTCCCCTCTCTCTCAGGGAGATATCTGTAAAATTACTGGTGTCTCTCAGTCTCCTCTCTCTCAGGGAGATATCTGTACACTGACTGGTGTCTCTCAGTCGCCTCTCTCTCAGGGAGATATCTGTACAATGACTGGTGTCTCTCAGTCCCCTCTCTCTCAGGGAGATATCTGTAGACTGACTGGTGTCTCTCAGTCCCCTCTCTCTCAGGGAGATATCTGTACACTGACCGGTGTATCTCAGTGCCCTCTCTCTCAGGGAGATATCTGTACACTGACTTGTGTCTCTCAGTCCCCTCTCTCTCTCAGGGAGATATCTGTACACTGACTGGTGTCTCTCAGTCCTCTCTCTCTCAGGGAGATATCTGTACACTGACTGGTGTTTCTCAGTCCCCTCTCTCTCAGGGAGATATCGGTACACTGACTGGTGTCTCTCAGTCCCCTCTCTCTCAGGGAGATATTTGTACACTGACTCGTGTGTCTCAGTCCTCTCTCTCAGGTAGTTATCTGTACAGTGCTGTCTCTCAGTCCCCTTTCTCCCTCAGGGAGATATCTGTACACTGACTGGTGTCTCTCAGTGCCCTCTCTCTCAGGGAGATATCTGTACACTGACTGGTGTCTCTCAGTCCTCTCTCTCTCACGGAGATATCGGTACACTGTCTGGTGTCTCTCAGTTCCCTCTCTCTCTCAGGGAGATAGCTGTACACTGACTGGTGTCTCTCAGGTCCCCCCTCTCTCTCAGGGAGATATCTATACCCTGACTGTTGTCTCTCAGTCCCCCCTCTCTCAGGGAGATAGCTGTGCACTGACTGGTGTCTCTCAGTCCCCTCTCTCTCAGGGAGATATCTGTACACTGACTGGTGTCTCTCAGTCCCCTCTCCCTCAGGGTGATATATGTACACTGACTGGTGTCTCTCAGTCCCCACTCTCTCTCAGGGTGATATCTGTACACTGACTTGTGTCTCTCAGTCCCCTCCCTCTCAGGGAGATATCTGTACAATGACTGGTGTCTCTCAGTCCCCTCTCTCTCAGGGAGATATCTGTACACTGACTGGTGTCTCTCAGTCCCCTCTCTCTCAGGACGATATCTGTACACTGACTCGTGTCTCTCAGTCCCCTCTCTCTCAGGGAGATGTCTGTACACTGACTGGTGTCTCTCAGTCCCCTTTCTCTCTCAGGGAGATATCTGTACACTGACTGGTGTCTCTCAGTCCCCTCTCTCTCAGGGAGATATCTGTACACTGACTGGTGTCTCTCAGTCCCCTCTCTCTCAGGGAGATATCTGTACAATGACTGGTGTCTCTCAGTCTCCTCTCTCTCAGGGAGATATCTGTACACTGACTGGTGTCTCTCAGTCCCCTCTCTCTCAGGGAGATATCTGTACAATGACTGGTGTCTCTCAGTCCCCTCTCTCTCAGGGAGATATCTGTACACTGACTGGTGTCTCTCAGTCCTCTCACTCTCACGGAGATATCGGTACACTGTCTGGTGTCTCTCAGTTCCCTCTCTCTCTCAGGGAGATATCTGTACACTGACTGGTGTCTCTCAGTCCTTTCTCTCTCAGGGAGATAGCTGTACACTGACTGGTGTCTCTCAGTTCCCCCCTCTCTATCAGGGAGATATCTGTACCCTGACTGTTGTCTCTCAGTCCCCCCTCTCTCAGGGAGATAGCTGTGCACTGACTGGTGTCTCTCAGTCCCCTCTCTCTCAGGGAGATATCTGTACACTGACTGGTGTCTCTCAGTCCCCTCTCCCTCAGGGTGATATATGTACACTGATTCTGTCTCTCAGTCCCCTCCCTCTCAGGGAGATATCTGTACAATGACTGGTGTCTCTCAGTCCCCTCTCTCTCAGGGAGATATCTGTACACTGACTGGTGTCTCTCAGTCCCCTCTCTCTCAGGGAGATATTTGTACACTGACTCGTGTCTCTCAGTCCTCTCTCTCAGGTAGTTATCTGTACAGTGCTGTCTCTCAGTCCCCTTTCTCCCTCAGGGAGATATCTGTACACTGACTGGTGTCTCTCAGTCCTCCCTCTCTATCAGGGAGGTATCGGTACACTGACCGGTGTCTCTCAGTCCCTCTACCTCAGGGAGATATCTGTACACTGACTGGTGTCTCTCAGTCCTCCCGCTCTCTCACGGAGATATCTGTACACGGACTGGTGTCTCTCAGTCCTCCGTCTCTCTCAGGTAGATATCGGTCCACTGACCGGTGTCTCTCAGTCCCTCTCTCTAAGGGAGATATCTGTACACTGACTGGTGTCTCTCAGTCCCTTCTCTCTCAGGGAGATATCTGTACACTGACTGGTGTCTCTCAGTCCCTCTCTCTCAGGGAGATATCTGTACACTGACTGGTGTCTCTCAGTCCTCTCTCTCTCACGGAGATATCGGTACACTGGTGTCTCTCAGTCCCCTCTCTCTCAGGGAGATATCTGTACACTGACTGGTGTCTCTCAGTCCTCTCTCTCTCACGGAGATATCGGTACACTGTCTGGTGTCTCTCAGTTCCCTCTCTCTCTCAGGGAGATATCTGTACACTGACTGGTGTCTCTCAGTCCTCTCTCTCTCAGGGAGATAGCTGTACACTGACTGGTGTCTCTCAGTTCCCCCCTCTCTGTCAGGGAGATATCTGTACCCTGACTGTTGTCTCTCAGTCCCCCCTCTCTCAGGGAGATAGCTGTGCACTGACTGGTGTCTCTCAGTCCCCTCTCTCTCAGGGAGATATCTGTACACTGACTGGTGTCTCTCAGTCCCCTCTCTCTCAGGGAGATATCTGTACACTGACTGGTGTCTCTCAGTCCCCTCTCTCTCAGGGAGATATCTGTAAAATTACTGGTGTCTCTCAGTCTCCTCTCTCTCAGGGAGATATCTGTACACTGACTGGTGTCTCTCAGTCGCCTCTCTCTCAGGGAGATATCTGTACAATGACTGGTGTCTCTCAGTCCCCTCTCTCTCAGGGAGATATCTGTAGACTGACTGGTGTCTCTCAGTCCCCTCTCTCTCAGGGAGATATCTGTACACTGACCGGTGTATCTCAGTGCCCTCTCTCTCAGGGAGATATCTGTACACTGACTTGTGTCTCTCAGTCCCCTCTCTCTCTCAGGGAGATATCTGTACACTGACTGGTGTCTCTCAGTCCTCTCTCTCTCAGGGAGATATCTGTACACTGACTGGTGTTTCTCAGTCCCCTCTCTCTCAGGGAGATATCGGTACACTGACTGGTGTCTCTCAGTCCCCTCTCTCTCAGGGAGATATTTGTACACTGACTCGTGTGTCTCAGTCCTCTCTCTCAGGTAGTTATCTGTACACTGACTGGTGTCTCTCAGTCCTCTCTCTCTCACGGAGATATCGGTACACTGTCTGGTGTCTCTCAGTTCCCTCTCTCTCTCAGGGAGATATCTGTACACTGACTGGTGTCTCTCAGTCCTCTCTCTCTCAGGGAGATAGCTGTACACTGACTGGTGTCTCTCAGGTCCCCTCTCTCTCTCAGGGAGATATCTATACCCTGACTGTTGTCTCTCAGTCCCCCCTCTCTCAGGGAGATAGCTGTGCACTGACTGGTGTCTCTCAGTCCCCTCTCTCTCAGGGAGATATCTGTACACTGACTGGTGTCTCTCAGTCCCCTCTCCCTCAGGGTGATATATGTACACTGACTGGTGTCTCTCAGTCCCCACTCTCTCTCAGGGTGATATCTGTACACTGACTTGTGTCTCTCAGTCCCCTCCCTCTCAGGGAGGTATCTGTACAATGACTGGTGTCTCTCAGTCCCCTCTCTCTCAGGGAGATATCTGTACACTGACTGGTGTCTCTCAGTCCCCTCTCTCTCAGGACGATATCTGTACACTGACTCGTGTCTCTCAGTCCCCTCTCTCTCAGGGAGATATCTGTACACTGACTGGTGTCTCTCAGTCCCCTTTCTCTCTCAGGGAGATATCTGTACACTGACTGGTGTCTCTCAGTCCCCTCTCTCTCAGGGAGATATCTGTACACTGACTGGTGTCTCTCAGTCCCCTCTCTCTCAGGGAGATATCTGTACAATGACTGGTGTCTCTCAGTCTCCTCTCTCTCAGGGAGATATCTGTACACTGACTGGTGTCTCTCAGTCCCCTCTCTCTCAGGGAGATATCTGTACAATGACTGGTGTATCTCAGTCCCCTCTCTCTCAGGGAGATATCTGTACACTGACTGGTGTCTCTCAGTCCTCTCACTCTCACGGAGATATCGGTACACTGTCTGGTGTCTCTCAGTTCCCTCTCTCTCTCAGGGAGATATCTGTACACTGACTGGTGTCTCTCAGTCCTTTCTCTCTCAGGGAGATAGTTGTACACTGACTGGTGTCTCTCAGTTCCCCCCTCTCTATCAGGGAGATATCTGTACCCTGACTGTTGTCTCTCAGTCCCCCCTCTCTCAGGGAGATAGCTGTGCACTGACTGGTGTCTCTCAGTCCCCTCTCTCTCAGGGAGATATCTGTACACTGACTGGTGTCTCTCAGTCCCCTCTCCCTCAGGGTGATATATGTACACTGACTGGTGTCTCTCAGTCCCCTCTCTCTCTCAGGGTGATATCTGTACACTGACTTGTGTCTCTCAGTCCCCTCCCTCTCAGGGAGATATCTGTACAATGACTGGTGTCTCTCAGTCCCCTCTCTCTCAGGGAGATATCTGTACACTGACTGGTGTCTCTCAGTCCCCTCTCTCTCAGGGAGATATCTGTACAATGACTGGTGTCTCTCAGTCCTCTCTCTCTCAGGGAGATAGCTGTACACTGACTGGTGTCTCTCAGTTCCCCCCTCTCTGTCAGGGAGATATCTGTACCCTGACTGTTGTCTCTCAGTCCCCCCTCTCTCAGGGAGATAGCTGTGCACTGACTGGTGTCTCTCAGTCCCCTCTCTCTCAGGGAGATATCTGTACACTGACTGGTGTCTCTCAGTCCCCTCTCTCTCAGGGAGATATCTGTACACTGACTGGTGTCTCTCAGTCCCCTCTCTCTCAGGGAGATATCTGTAAAATTACTGGTGTCTCTCAGTCTCCTCTCTCTCAGGGAGATATCTGTACACTGACTGGTGTCTCTCAGTCCCCTCTCTCTCAGGGAGATATCTGTACACTGACCGGTGTATCTCAGTGCCCTCTCTCTCAGGGAGATATCTGTACACTGACTTGTGTCTCTCAGTCCCCTCTCTCTCTCAGGGAGATATCTGTACACTGACTGGTGTCTCTCAGTCCTCTCTCTCTCAGGGAGATATCTGTACACTGACTGGTGTTTCTCAGTCCCCTCTCTCTCAGGGAGATATCGGTACACTGACTGGTGTCTCTCAGTCCCCTCTCTCTCAGGGAGATATTTGTACACTGACTCGTGTGTCTCAGTCCTCTCTCTCAGGTAGTTATCTGTACAGTGCTGTCTCTCAGTCCCCTTTCTCCCTCAGGGAGATATCTGTACACTGACTGGTGTCTCTCAGTGCCCTCTCTCTCAGGGAGATATCTGTACACTGACTGGTGTCTCTCAGTCCTCTCTCTCTCACGGAGATATCGGTACACTGTCTGGTGTCTCTCAGTTCCCTCTCTCTCTCAGGGAGATATCTGTACACTGACTGGTGTCTCTCAGTCCTCTCTCTCTCAGGGAGATAGCTGTACACTGACTGGTGTCTCTCAGGTCCCCCCTCTCTCTCAGGGAGATATCTATACCCTGACTGTTGTCTCTCAGTCCCCCCTCTCTCAGGGAGATAGCTGTGCACTGACTGGTGTCTCTCAGTCCCCTCTCTCTCAGGGAGATATCTGTACACTGACTGGTGTCTCTCAGTCCCCTCTCCCTCAGGGTGATATATGTACACTGACTGGTGTCTCTCAGTCCCCACTCTCTCTCAGGGTGATATCTGTACACTGACTTGTGTCTCTCAGTCCCCTCCCTCTCAGGGAGATATCTGTACAATGACTGGTGTCTCTCAGTCCCCTCTCTCTCAGGGAGATATCTGTACACTGACTGGTGTCTCTCAGTCCCCTCTCTCTCAGGACGATATCTGTACACTGACTGGTGTCTCTCAGTCCCCTCTCTCTCAGGACGATATCTGTACACTGACTCGTGTCTCTCAGTCCCCTCTCTCTCAGGGAGATATCTGTACACTGACTGGTGTCTCTCAGTCCCCTTTCTCTCTCAGGGAGATATCTGTACACTGACTGGTGTCTCTCAGTCCCCTCTCTCTCAGGGAGATATCTGTACACTGACTGGTGTCTCTCAGTCCCCTCTCTCTCAGGGAGATATCTGTACAATGACTGGTGTCTCTCAGTCTCCTCTCTCTCAGGGAGATATCTGTACACTGACTGGTGTCTCTCAGTCCCCTCTCTCTCAGGGAGATATCTGTACAATGACTGGTGTATCTCAGTCCCCTCTCTCTCAGGGAGATATCTGTACACTGACTGGTGTCTCTCAGTCCTCTCACTCTCACGGAGATATCGGTACACTGTCTGGTGTCTCTCAGTTCCCTCTCTCTCTCAGGGAGATATCTTTACACTGACTGGTGTCTCTCAGTCCTTTCTCTCTCAGGGAGATAGTTGTACACTGACTGGTGTCTCTCAGTTCCCCCCTCTCTATCAGGGAGATATCTGTACCCTGACTGTTGTCTCTCAGTCCCCCCTCTCTCAGGGAGATAGCTGTGCACTGACTGGTGTCTCTCAGTCCCCTCTCTCTCAGGGAGATATCTGTACACTGACTGGTGTCTCTCAGTCCCCTCTCCCTCAGGGTGATATATGTACACTGACTGGTGTCTCTCAGTCCCCTCTCTCTCTCAGGGTGATATCTGTACACTGACTTGTGTCTCTCAGTCCCCTCCCTCTCAGGGAGATATCTGTACAATGACTGGTGTCTCTCAGTCCCCTCTCTCTCAGGGAGATATCTGTACACTGACTGGTGTCTCTCAGTCCCCTCTCTCTCAGGGAGATATTTGTACACTGACTCGTGTCTCTCAGTCCTCTCTCTCAGGTAGTTATCTGTACAGTGCTGTCTCTCAGTCCCCTTTCTCCCTCAGGGAGATATCTGTACACTGACTGGTGTCTCTCAGTCCTCCCTCTCTATCAGGGAGATATCGGTACACTGACCGGTGTCTCTCAGTCCCTCTACCTCAGGGAGATATCTGTACACTGACTGGTGTCTCTCAGTCCTCCCGCTCTCTCACGGAGATATCTGTACACGGACTGGTGTCTCTCAGTCCTCCGTCTCTCTCAGGTAGATATCGGTACACTGACCGGTGTCTCTCAGTCCCTCTCTCTCAGGGAGATATCTGTACACTGACTGGTGTCTGTCAGTCCCTTCTCTCTCAGGGAGATATCTGTACACTGACTGGTGTCTCTCAGTCCTCTCTCTCTCACGGAGATATCGGTACACTGGTGTCTCTCAGTCCCCTCTCTCTCAGGGAGATATCTGTACACTGACTGGTGTCTCTCAGTCCTCTCTCTCTCACGGAGATATCGGTACACTGTCTGGTGTCTCTCAGTTCCCTCTCTCTCTCAGGGAGATATCTGTACACTGACTGGTGTCTCTCAGTCCTCTCTCTCTCAGGGAGATAGCTGTACACTGACTGGTGTCTCTCAGTTCCCCCCTCTCTCTCAGGGAGATATCTGTACCCTGACTGTTGTCTCTCAGTCCCCCCTCTCTCAGGGAGATAGCTGTGCACTGACTGGTGTCTCTCAGTCCCCTCTCTCTCAGGGAGATATCTGTACACTGACTGGTGTCTCTCAGTCCCCTCTCTCTCAGGACGATATCTGTACACTGACTCGTGTCTCTCAGTCCCCTCTCTCTCAGGGAGATATCTGTACACTGACTGGTGTCTCTCAGTCCCCTTTCTCTCTCAGGGAGATATCTGTACACTGACTGGTGTCTCTCAGTCCCCTCTCTCTCAGGGAGATATCTGTACACTGACTGGTGTCTCTCAGTCCCCTCTCTCTCAGGGAGATATCTGTAAAATTACTGGTGTCTCTCAGTCTCCTCTCTCTCAGGGAGATATCTGTACACTGACTGGTGTCTCTCAGTCGCCTCTCTCTCAGGGAGATATCTGTACAATGACTGGTGTCTCTCAGTCCCCTCTCTCTCAGGGAGATATCTGTAGACTGACTGGTGTCTCTCAGTCCCCTCTCTCTCAGGGAGATATCTGTACACTGACCGGTGTATCTCAGTGCCCTCTCTCTCAGGGAGATATCTGTACACTGACTTGTGTCTCTCAGTCCCCTCTCTCTCTCAGGGAGATATCTGTACACTGACTGGTGTCTCTCAGTCCTCTCTCTCTCAGGGAGATATCTGTACACTGACTGGTGTTTCTCAGTCCCCTCTCTCTCAGGGAGATATCGGTACACTGACTGGTGTCTCTCAGTCCCCTCTCTCTCAGGGAGATATTTGTACACTGACTCGTGTCTCTCAGTCCTCTCTCTCAGGTAGTTATCTGTACAGTGCTGTCTCTCAGTCCCCTTTCTCCCTCAGGGAGATATCTGTACACTGACTGGTGTCTCTCAGTCCTCCCTCTCTATCAGGGAGATATCGGTACACTGACCGGTGTCTCTCAGTCCCTCTACCTCAGGGAGATATCTGTACACTGACTGGTGTCTCTCAGTCCTCCCGCTCTCTCACGGAGATATCTGTACACGGACTGGTGTCTCTCAGTCCTCCGTCTCTCTCAGGTAGATATCTGTACACTGACTGGTGTCTCTCAGTCCCTTCTCTCTCAGGGAGATATCTGTACACTGACTGGTGTCTCTCAGTCCTCTCTCTCTCACGGAGATATCGGTACACTGGTGTCTCTCAGTCCCCTCTCTCTCAGGGAGATATCTGTACACTGACTGGTGTCTCTCAGTCCTCTCTCTCTCACGGAGATATCGGTACACTGTCTGGTGTCTCTCAGTTCCCTCTCTCTCTCAGGGAGATATCTGTACACTGACTGGTGTCTCTCAGTCCTCTCTCTCTCAGGGAGATAGCTGTACACTGACTGGTGTCTCTCAGTTCCCCCCTCTCTCTCAGGGAGATATCTGTACCCTGACTGTTGTCTCTCAGTCCCCCCTCTCTCAGGGAGATAGCTGTGCACTGACTGGTGTCTCTCAGTCCCCTCTCTCTCAGGGAGATATCTGTACACTGACTGGTGTCTCTCAGTCCCCTCTCTCTCAGGACGATATCTGTACACTGACTCGTGTCTCTCACTCCCCTCTCTCTCAGGGAGATATCTGTACACTGACTGGTGTCTCTCAGTCCCCTTTCTCTCTCAGGGAGATATCTGTACACTGACTGGTGTCTCTCAGTCCCCTCTCTCTCAGGGAGATATCTGTACACTGACTGGTGTCTCTCAGTCCCCTCTCTCTCAGGGAGATATCTGTAAAATTACTGGTGTCTCTCAGTCTCCTCTCTCTCAGGGAGATATCTGTACACTGACTGGTGTCTCTCAGTCGCCTCTCTCTCAGGGAGATATCTGGACAATGACTGGTGTCTCTCAGTCCCCTCTCTCTCAGGGAGATATCTGTAGACTGACTGGTGTCTCTCAGTCCCCTCTCTCTCAGGGAGATATCTGTACACTGACCGGTGTATCTCAGTGCCCTCTCTCTCAGGGAGATATCTGTACACTGACTTGTGTCTCTCAGTCCCCTCTCTCTCTCAGGGAGATATCTGTACACTGACTGGTGTCTCTCAGTCCTCTCTCTCTCAGGGAGATATCTGTACACTGACTGGTGTTTCTCAGTCCCCTCTCTCTCAGGGAGATATCTGTACACTGACTGGTGTCTCTCAGTCCCCTCTCTCTCAGGGAGATATCTGTACACTGACTGGTGTCTCTCAATCCCCACTCTCTCAGGGAGATATCTGTACACTGACTGGTGTCTCTCAGTCCCCTCTCTCTCAGGGAGATATCTGTACACTGACTGGTGTCTCTTAATCCCCTCTCTCTCAGGGAGATATCTGTACACTGACCGGTGTCTCTCAGTCCCCTCTCTCTCAGGGAGATATCTGTGCACTGACTGGTGTCTCTCAGTCCCCTATCTCTCAGGGAGATATCTGTACACTGACTGGTGTCTCTCAGTCCCCTCTCTCTCAGGGAGATATCTGTACACTGACTCGTGTCTCTCAGTCCTCTCTCTCAGGTAGTTATCTGTACACTGCTGTCTCTCAGTCCCCTTTCTCCCTCAGGGAGATATCTGTACACTGACTGGTGTCTCTCAGTCCTCCCTCTCTATCAGGGAGATATCGGTACACTGACCGGTGTCTCTCAGTCCCTCTACCTCAGGGAGATATCTGTACACTGACTGGTGTCTCTCAGTCCTCCCGCTCTCTCACGGAGATATCTGTACACGGACTGGTGTCTCTCAGTCCTCTCTCTCTCACGGAGATATCGGTACACTGGTGTCTCTCAGTCCCCTCTCTCTCAGGGAGATATCTGTACACTGACTGGTGTCTCTCAGTCCTCTCTCTCTCACGGAGATATCGGTACACTGTCTGGTGTCTCTCAGTTCCCTCTCTCTCTCAGGGAGATATCTGTACACTGACTGGTGTCTCTCAGTCCTCTCTCTCTCAGGGAGATAGCTGTACACTGACTGGTGTCTCTCAGTTCCCCCCTCTCTCTCAGGGAGATATCTATACCCTGACTGTTGTCTCTCAGTCCCCCCTCTCTCAGGGAGATAGCTGTGCACTGACTGGTGTCTCTCAGTCCCCTCTCTCTTAGGGAGATATCTGTACACTGACTGGTGTCTCTCAGTCCCCTCTCCCTCAGGGTGATATATGTACACTGACTGGTGTCTCTCAGTCCCCACTCTGTCTCAGGGTGATATCTGTACACTGACTTGTGTCTCTCAGTCCCCTCCATCTCAGGGAGATATCTGTACAATGACTGGTGTCTCTCAGTCCCCTCTCTCTCAGGGAGATATCTGTACACTGACTGGTGTCTCTCAGTCCCCTCTCTCTCAGGACGATATCTGTACACTGACTCGTGTCTCTCAGTCCCCTCTCTCTCAGGGAGATATCTGTACACTGACTGGTGTCTCTCAGTCCCCTTTCTCTCTCAGGGAGATATCTGTACACTGACTGGTGTCTCTCAGTCCCCTCTCTCTCAGGGAGATATCTGTACACTGACTGGTGTCTCTCAGTCCCCTCTCTCTCAGGGAGATATCTGTACAATGACTGGTGTCTCTCAGTCTCCTCTCTCTCAGGGAGATATCTGTACACTGACTGGTGTCTCTCAGTCCCCTCTCTCTCAGGGAGATATCTGTACAATGACTGGTGTCTCTCAGTCCCCTCTCTCTCAGGGAGATATCTGTACACTGACTGGTGTCTCTCAGTCCTCTCACTCTCACGGAGATATCGGTACACTGTCTGGTGTCTCTCAGTTCCCTCTCTCTCTCAGGGAGATATCTGTACACTGACTGGTGTCTCTCAGTCCTTTCTCTCTCAGGGAGATAGCTGTACACTGACTGGTGTCTCTCAGTTCCCCCCTCTCTCTCAGGGAGATATCTGTACCCTGACTGTTGTCTCTCAGTCCCCCCTCTCTCAGGGAGATAGCTGTGCACTGACTGGTGTCTCTCAGTCCCCTCTCTCTCAGGGAGATATCTGTACACTGACTGGTGTCTCTCAGTCCCCTCTCCCTCAGGGTGATATATGTACACTGACTGGTGTCTCTCAGTCCCCTCTCTCTCTCAGGGTGATATCTGTACACTGACTTGTGTCTCTCAGTCCCCTCCCTCTCAGGGAGATATCTGTACAATGACTGGTGTCTCTCAGTCCCCTCTCTCTCAGGGAGATATCTGTACACTGACTGGTGTCTCTCAGTCCCCTCTCTCTCAGGGAGATATCTGTACACTGACTCGTGTCTCTCAGTCCTCTCTCTCAGGTAGTTATCTGTACAGTGCTGTCTCTCAGTCCCCTTTCTCCCTCAGGGAGATATCTGTACACTGACTGGTGTCTCTCAGTCCTCCGTCTCTCTCAGGTAGATATCGGTACACTGACCGGTGTCTCTCAGTCCCTCTCTCTCAGGGAGATATCTGTACACTGACTGGTGTCTCTCAGTCCCTTCTCTCTCAGGGAGATATCTGTACACTGACTGGTGTCTCTCAGTCCTCTCTCTCTCACGGAGATATCGGTACACTGGTGTCTCTCAGTCCCCTCTCTCTCAGGGAGATATCTGTACACTGACTGGTGTCTCACAGTCCTCTCTCTCTCACGGAGATATCGGTACACTGTCTGGTGTCTCTCAGTTCCCTCTCTCTCTCAGGGAGATATCTGTACACTGACTGGTGTCTCTCAGTCCTCTCTCTCTCAGGGAGATAGCTGTACACTGACTGGTGTCTCTCAGTTCCCCCCTCTCTCTCAGGGAGATATCTGTACCCTGACTGTTGTCTCTCAGTCCCCCCTCTCTCAGGGAAATAGCTGTGCACTGACTGGTGTCTCTCAGTCCCCTCTCTATCAGGGAGATATCTGTACACTGACTGGTGTCTCTCAGTCCCCTCTCTCTCAGGACGATATCTGTACACTGACTCGTGTCTCTCAGTCCGCTCTCTCTCAGGGAGATATCTGTACACTGACTGGTGTCTCTCAGTCCCCTCTCTCTCAGGGAGATATCTGTAAAATTACTGGTGTCTCTCAGTCTCCTCTCTCTCAGGGAGATATCTGTACACTGACTGGTGTCTCTCAGTCGCCTCTCTCAGGGAGATATCTGTACAATGACTGGTGTCTCTCAGTCCCCTCTCTCTCAGGGAGATATCTGTACACTGACTGGTGTCTCTCAGTCCCCTCTCTCTCAGGGAGATATCTGTACACTGACCGGTGTATCTCAGTGCCCTCTCTCTCAGGGAGATATCTGTACACTGACTTGTGTCTCTCAGTCCCCTCTCTCTCTCAGGGAGATATCTGTACACTGACTGGTGTCTCTCAGTCCTCTCTCTCTCAGGGAGATATCTGTACACTGACTGGTGTTTCTCAGTCCCCTCTCTCTCAGGGAGATATCTGTACACTGACTGGTGTCTCTCAGTCCCCTCTCTCTCAGGGAGATATCTGTACACTGACTGGTGTCTCTCAATCCCCACTCTCTCAGGGAGATATCTGTACACTGACTGGTGTCTCTCAGTCCCCTCTCTCTCAGGGAGATATCTGTACACTGACTGGTGTCTCTCAGTCCCCTCTCTCTCAGGGAGATGTCTGTTCACTGACTGGTGTCTCTCAGTCCACTCTCTCAGGGAGATAGCTGTATACTGTCTGGTGTCTCTCAGTCCGCTCCCTCAGGGAGTTATCTGTACACTGACGGGTGTCTCTCAGTCCCCTCTCTCTCATGGAGATATCGGTACACTGACTGGTGTCTCTCACTCCGCTCTCTCTCAGGGAGATATCTGTACACTGACTGGTGTCTCTCAGTCCTCTCTCTCTCAGGGAGATATCTGTACACTGACTGGTGTCTCTCAGTGTTCTCTCACTGAGGAAGATATCTGTACACTGACTGGTGTCTCTCTGTCCTCTCTCTCTCAGGGAGATATCTGTACACTGGTGTCTCTCAGTCCCCTCTCTCTCAGGGAGATATCTGTACACTGACAGGTGTCTCTCAGTCCCTTCTCTCTCAGGGAGATATCTGTACACTGACTGGTGTCTCTCAGTGTTCTCTCACTGAGGAAGATATCTGTACACTGACTGGTGTCTCTCTGTCCTCTCTCTCTCAGGGAGATATCTGTACACTGGTGTCTCTCAGTCCCCTCTCTCTCAGGGAGATATCTGTACACTGACTGGTGTCTCTCAGTCCTCTCTCTCTCACGGAGATATCGGTACACTGTCTGGTGTCTCTCAGTTCCCTCTCTCTCTCAGGGAGATATCTGTACACTGACTGGTGTCTCTCAGTCCTCTCTCTCTCAGGGAGATAGCTGTACACTGACTGGTGTCTCTCAGTTCCCCCCTCTCTCTCAGGGAGATATCTGTACCCTGACTGTTGTCTCTCAGTCCCCCCTCTCTCAGGGAGATAGCTGTGCACTGACTGGTGTCTCTCAGTCCCCTCTCTCTCAGGGAGATATCTGTACACTGACTAGTGTCTCTCAGTCCCCTCTCCCTCAGGGTGATATATGTACACTGACTGGTGTCTCTCAGTCCCCTCTCTCTCTCAGGGTGATATCTGTACACTGACTTGTGTCTCTCAGTCCCCTCCCTCTCAGGGAGATATCTGTACAATGACTGGTGTCTCTCAGTCCCCTCTCTCTCAGGGAGATATCTGTACACTGACTGGTGTCTCTCAGTCCCCTCTCTCTCAGGGAGATATCTGTACACTGACTCGTGTCTCTCAGTCCCCTCTCTCTCAGGGAGATATCTGTACACTGACTGGTGTCTCTCAGTCCCCTTTCTCTCTCAGGGAGATATCTGTACACTGACTGGTGTCTCTCAGTCCTCTCACTCTCACGGAGATATCGGTACACTGTCTGGTGTCTCTCAGTTCCCTCTCTCTCTGAGGGAGATATCTGTACACTGACTGGTGTCTCTCAGTCCTCTCTCTCTCAGGGAGATAGCTGTACACTGACTGGTGTCTCTCAGTTCCCCCCTCTCTCTCAGGGAGATATCTGTACCCTGACTGTTGTCTCTCAGTCCCCCCTCTCTCAGGGAGATATCTGTACACTGACTGGTGTCTCTCAATCCCCTCTCCCTCAGGGTGATATATGTACACTGACTGGTGTCTCTCAGTCCCCTCTCTCTCTCAGGGTGATATCTGTACACTGACTTGTGTCTCTCAGTCCCCTCCCTCTCAGGGAGATATCTGTACAATGACTGGTGTCTCTCAGTCCCCTCTCTCTCAGCGAGATATCTGTACACTGACTGGTGTCTCTCAGTCCCCTCTCTCTCAGGGAGATATCTGTACACTGACTCGTGTCTCTCAGTCCCCTCTCTCTCAGGGAGATATCTGTACACTGACTGGTGTCTCTCAGTCCCCTTTCTCTCTCAGGGAGATATCTGTACACTGACTGGTGTCTCTCAGTCCCCTCTCTCTCTCAGGGAGATATCTGTACACTGACTGGTGTCTCTAAGTCCCCTCTCTCTCAGGGAGATATCTGTACAATGACTGGTGTCTCTCAGTCCCCTCTCTCTCAGGGAGATATCTGTACACTGACTGGTGTCTCTCAGTCCCCTCTCTCTCAGGGAGATAACTGTACAATGACTGGTGTCTCTCAGTCCCCTCTCTCTCAGGGAGATATCTGTACACTGACTGGTGTCTCTCAGTCCCCTCTCTCTCAGGGAGATATCTGTACACTGACCGGTGTCTCTCAGTGCCCTCTCTCTCAGGGAGATATCTGTACACTGACTGGTGCCTCTCAGTCCCCTCTCTCTCTCAGGGAGATAGCTGTATACTGTCTGGTGTCTCTCAGTCCGCTCCCTCAGGGAGATATCTGTACACTGACTGGTGTTTCTCAGTCCCCTCTCTCTCAGGGAGATATCTGTACACTGACTGGTGTCTCTCAGTCCGCTCTCTCTCAGGGAGATATCTGTACACTGACTGGTGTCTCTCAGTCCTCTCTCTCTCAGGGAGATATCTGTACACTGACTGGTGTCTCTCTTCCCCTCTCTCTCAGGGAGATATCTGTACACTGACTGGTGTCTCTCAGTCCCCTCTCTCCCAAGGAGATATCTGTACACTGACCGGTGTCTCTCAGTCCCCTCTCTCTCAGGGAGATAGCTGTACAATGACTGGTGTCTCTCAGTCCCCTCTCTCTCAGGGAGATATCTGTACACTGACTGCTGTCTCTCAGTCCCCTCTCTCTCAGGGAGATAGCTGTACAATGACTGGTGTCTCTCAGTCCCCTCTCTCTCAGGGAGATATCTGTACACTGACTGGTGTCTCTCAGTCCCCTCTCTCTCAGGGAGATATCTGTACACTGACTGGTGTCTCTCCGTCCCCTCTCTCTCAGGGAGATATCTGTACACTGACTGGTGTCTCTCAGTCCCCTCTCTCTCTCTGAGGGAGAAATCTGTACACTGACTGGTGTCTCTCAGTCCCCTCTCTCTCTCTGAGGGAGATATCTGTACACTGACTGGTGTCTCTCAGTCCCCCCTCTCTCTCAGGGAGATACCTGTACACTGACTGGTGTCTCTCAGTCCCCTCTCTCTCTCTGAGGGAGATATCTGTACACTGACTGGTGTCTCTCAGTCCCCTCTCTCTCTCAGGGAGATAGCTGTACACTGACTGGTGTCTCTCAGTTCCCTGCCCTCTCTCAGGGAGATATCTGTACCCTGACTGATGTCTCTCAGTCCCCCCTCTCTCAGGGAGATAGCTGTGCACTGACTGGTGTCTCTCAGTCCCCTCTCTCTCAGGGAGATATCTGTACACTGACTAGTGTCTCTCAGTCCCCTCTCCCTCAGGGTGATATGTGTACACTGACTGGTGTCTCTCAGTCCCCTCTCTCTCTCAGGGTGATATCTGTACACTGACTTGTGTCTCTCAGTCCCCTCCCTCTCAGGGAGATATCTGTACAATGACTGGTGTCTCTCAGTCCCCTCTCTCTCAGGGAGATATCTGTACACTGACTGGTGTCTCTCAGTCCCCTCTCTCTCAGGGAGATATCTGTACACTGACTCGTGTCTCTCAGTCCCCTCTCTCTCAGGGAGATATCTGTACACTGACTGGTGTCTCTCAGTCCCCTTTCTCTCTCAGGGAGATATCTGTACACTGACTGGTGTCTCTCAGTCCTCTCACTCTCACGGAGATATCGGTACACTGTCTGGTGTGTCTCAGTTCCCTCTCTCTCTCAGGGAGATATCTGTACACTGACTGGTGTCTCTCAGTCCTCTCTCTCTCAGGGAGATAGCTGTACACTGACTGGTGTCTCTCAGTTCCCCCCTCTCTCTCAGGGAGATATCTGTACCCTGACTGTTGTCTCTCAGTCCCCCCTCTCTCAGGGAGATAGCTGTGCACTGACTGGTGTCTCTCAGTCCCCTCTCTCTCAGGGAGATATCTGTACACTGACTGGTGTCTCTCAGTCCCCTCTCCCTCAGGGTGATATATGTACACTGACTGGTGTCTCTCAGTCCCCTCTCTCTCTCAGGGTGATATCTGTACACTGACTTGTGTCTCTCAGTCCCCTCCCTCTCAGGGAGATATCTGTACAATGACTGGTGTCTCTCAGTCCCCTCTCTCTCAGGGAGATATCTGTACACTGACTGGTGTCTCTCAGTCCCCTCTCTCTCAGGGAGATATCTGTACACTGACTCGTGTATCTCAGTCCCCTCTCTCTCGGAGATATCTGTACACTGACTGGTGTCTCTCAGTCCCCTTTCTCTCTCAGGGAGATATCTGTACACTGACTGGTGTCTCTCAGTCCCCTCTCTCTCTCAGGGAGATATCTGTACACTGACTGGTGTCTCTCAGTCCCCTCTCTCTCAGGGAGATATCTGTACAATGACTGGTGTCTCTCAGTCCCCTCTCTCTCAGGGAGATATCTGTACACTGACTGGTGTCTCTCAGTCCCCTCTCTCTCAGGGAGATAACTGTACAATGACTGGTGTCTCTCAGTCCCCTCTCTCTCAGGGAGATATCTGTACACTGACTGGTGTCTCTCAGTCCGCTCTCTCTCAGGGAGATATCTGTACACTGACTGGTGTCTCTCAGTCCTCTCTCTCTCAGGGAGATATCTGTACACTGACTGGTGTCTCTCTTCCCCTCTCTCTCAGGGAGATATCTGTACACTGACTGGTGTCTCTCAGTCCCCTCTCTCCCAAGGAGATATCTGTACACTGACCGGTGTCTCTCAGTCCCCTCTCTCTCAGGGAGATAGCTGTACAATGACTGGTGTCTCTCAGTCCCCTCTCTCTCAGGGAGATATCTGTACACTGACTGGTGTCTCTCAGTCCCCTCTCTCTCAGGGAGATAGCTGTACAATGACTGGTGTCTCTCAGTCCCCTCTCTCTCAGGGAGATATCTGTACACTGACTGGTGTCTCTCAGTCCCCTCTCTCTCAGGGAGATATCTGTACACTGACTGGTGTCTCTCAGTCCCCTCTCTCTCTCTGAGGGAGAAATCTGTACACTGACTGGTGTCTCTCAGTCCCCTCTCTCTCTCTGAGGGAGATATCTGTACACTGACTGGTGTCTCTCAGTCCCCCCTCTCTCTCAGGGAGATACCTGTACACTGACTGGTGTCTCTCAGTCCCCTCTCTCTCTCTGAGGGAGATATCTGTACACTGACTGGTGTCTCTCAGTCCCCTCTCTCTCTCAGGGAGATAGCTGTACACTGACTGGTGTCTCTCAGTTCCCTGCCCTCTCTCAGGGAGATATCTGTACCCTGACTGATGTCTCTCAGTCCCCCCTCTCTCAGGGAGATAGCTGTGCACTGACTGGTGTCTCTCAGTCCCCTCTCTCTCAGGGAGATATCTGTACACTGACTAGTGTCTCTCAGTCCCCTCTCCCTCAGGGTGATATGTGTACACTGACTGGTGTCTCTCAGTCCCCTCTCTCTCTCAGGGTGATATCTGTACACTGACTTGTGTCTCTCAGTCCCCTCCCTCTCAGGGAGATATCTGTACAATGACTGGTGTCTCTCAGTCCCCTCTCTCTCAGGGAGATATCTGTACACTGACTGGTGTCTCTCAGTCCCCTCTCTCTCAGGGAGATATCTGTACACTGACTCGTGTCTCTCAGTCCCCTCTCTCTCAGGGAGATATCTGTACACTGACTGGTGTCTCTCAGTCCCCTTTCTCTCTCAGGGAGATATCTGTACACTGACTGGTGTCTCTCAGTCCTCTCACTCTCACGGAGATATCGGTACACTGTCTGGTGTGTCTCAGTTCCCTCTCTCTCTCAGGGAGATATCTGTACACTGACTGGTGTCTCTCAGTCCTCTCTCTCTCAGGGAGATAGCTGTACACTGACTGGTGTCTCTCAGTTCCCCCCTCTCTCTCAGGGAGATATCTGTACCCTGACTGTTGTCTCTCAGTCCCCCCTCTCTCAGGGAGATAGCTGTGCACTGACTGGTGTCTCTCAGTCCCCTCTCTCTCAGGGAGATATCTGTACACTGACTGGTGTCTCTCAGTCCCCTCTCCCTCAGGGTGATATATGTACACTGACTGGTGTCTCTCAGTCCCCTCTCTCTCTCAGGGTGATATCTGTACACTGACTTGTGTCTCTCAGTCCCCTCCCTCTCAGGGAGATATCTGTACAATGACTGGTGTCTCTCAGTCCCCTCTCTCTCAGGGAGATATCTGTACACTGACTGGTGTCTCTCAGTCCCCTCTCTCTCAGGGAGATATCTGTACACTGACTCGTGTATCTCAGTCCCCTCTCTCTCGGAGATATCTGTACACTGACTGGTGTCTCTCAGTCCCCTTTCTCTCTCAGGGAGATATCTGTACACTGACTGGTGTCTCTCAGTCCCCTCTCTCTCTCAGGGAGATATCTGTACACTGACTGGTGTCTCTCAGTCCCCTCTCTCTCAGGGAGATATCTGTACAATGACTGGTGTCTCTCAGTCCCCTCTCTCTCAGGGAGATATCTGTACACTGACTGGTGTCTCTCAGTCCCCTCTCTCTCAGGGAGATAACTGTACAATGACTGGTGTCTCTCAGTCCCCTCTCTCTCAGGGAGATATCTGTACACTGACTGGTGTCTCTCAGTCCGCTCTCTCTCAGGGAGATATCTGTACACTGACTGGTGTCTCTCAGTCCTCTCTCTCTCAGGGAGATATCTGTACACTGACTGGTGTCTCTCTTCCCCTCTCTCTCAGGGAGATATCTGTACACTGACTGGTGTCTCTCAGTCCCCTCTCTCCCAAGGAGATATCTGTACACTGACCGGTGTCTCTCAGTCCCCTCTCTCTCAGGGAGATAGCTGTACAATGACTGGTGTCTCTCAGTCCCCTCTCTCTCAGGGAGATATCTGTACACTGACTGGTGTCTCTCAGTCCCCTCTCTCTCAGGGAGATAGCTGTACAATGACTGGTGTCTCTCAGTCCCCTCTCTCTCAGGGAGATATCTGTACACTGACTGGTGTCTCTCAGTCCCCTCTCTCTCAGGGAGATATCTGTACACTGACTGGTGTCTCTCAGTCCCCTCTCTCTCAGGGAGATATCTGGACACTGACTGGTGTCTCTCAGTCCCCTCTCTCTCTCTGAGGGAGAAATCTGTACACTGACTGGTGTCTCTCAGTCCCCTCTCTCTCTCTGAGGGAGATATCTGTACACTGACTGGTGTCTCTCAGTCCCCCCTCTCTCTCAGGGAGATAGCTGTACACTGACTGGTGTCTCTCAGTCCCCTCTCTCTCTCTGAGGGAGATATCTGTACACTGACTGGTGTCTCTCAGTCCCCTCTCTCTCTCAGGGAGATAGCTGTACACTGACTGGTGTCTCTCAGTTCCCCCCTCTCTCTCAGGGAGATATCTGTACCCTGACTGTTGTCTCTCAGTCCCCCCTCTCTCAGGGAGATAGCTGTGCACTGACTGGTGTCTCTCAGTCCCCTCTCTCTCAGGGAGATATCTGTACACTGACTAGTGTCTCTCAGTCCCCTCTCCCTCAGGGTGATATATGTACACTGACTGGTGTCTCTCAGTCCCCTCTCTCTCTCAGGGTGATATCTGTACACTGACTTGTGTCTCTAAGTCCCCTCCCTGTCAGGGAGATCTATGTACAATGACTGGTGTCTCTCAGTCCCCTCTCTCTCAGGGAGATATCTGTACACTGACTGGTGTCTCTCAGTCCCCTCTCTCTCAGGGAGATAGCTGTACAATGACTGGTGTCTCTCAGTCCCCTCTCTCTCAGGGAGATATCTGTACACTGACTGGTGTCTCTCAGTCCCCTCTCTCTCAGGGAGATATCTGTACACTGACTGGTGTCTCTCAGTCCCCTCTCTCTCAGGGAGATATCTGTACACTGACTGGTGTCTCTCAGTCCCCTCTCTCTCTCTGAGGGAGAAATCTGTACACTGACTGGTGTCTCTCAGTCCCCTCTCTCTCTCTGAGGGAGATATCTGTACACTGACTGGTGTCTCTCAGTCCCCCCTCTCTCTCAGGGAGATACCTGTACACTGACTGGTGTCTCTCAGTCCCCTCTCTCTCTCTGAGGGAGATATCTGTACACTGACTGGTGTCTCTCAGTCCCCTCTCTCCCTCAGGGAGATAGCTGTACACTGACTGGTGTCTCTCAGTTCCCCCCTCTCTCTCAGGGAGATATCTGTACCCTGACTGTTGTCTCTCAGTCCCCCCTCTCTCAGGGAGATAGCTGTGCACTGACTGGTGTCTCTCAGTCCCCTCTCTCTCAGGGAGATATCTGTACACTGACTAGTGTCTCTCAGTCCCCTCTCCCTCAGGGTGATATATGTACACTGACTGGTGTCTCTCAGTCCCCTCTCTCTCTCAGGGTGATATCTGTACACTGACTTGTGTCTCTCAGTCCCCTCCCTGTCAGGGAGATATATGTACAATGACTGGTGTCTCTCAGTCCCCTCTCTCTCAGGGAGTTATCTGTACACTGACTGGTGTCTCTCAGTCCCCTCTCTCTCAGGGAGATATCTGTACACTGACTCGTGTCTCTCAGTCCCCTCTCTCTCAGGGAGATATCTGTACACTGACTGGTGTCTCTCAGTCCCCTTTCTCTCTCAGGGAGATATCTGTACACTGACTGGTGTCTCTCAGTCCTCTCACTCTCACGGAGATATCGGTACACTGTCTGGTGTCTCTCAGTTCCCTCTCTCTCTCAGGGAGATATCTGTACACTGACTGGTGTCTCTCAGTCCTCTCTCTCTCAGGGAGATAGCTGTACACTGACTGGTGTCTCTCAGTTCCCCCCTCTCTCTCAGGGAGATATCTGTACCCTGACTGTTGTCTCTCAGTCCCCCCTCTCTCAGGGAGATAGCTGTGCACTGACTGGTGTCTCTCAGTCCCCTCTCTCTCAGGGAGATATCTGTACACTGACTGGTGTCTCTCAGTCCCCTCTCCCTCAGGGTGATATATGTACACTGACTGGTGTCTCTCAGTCCCCTCTCTCTCTCAGGGTGATATCTGTACACTGACTTGTGTCTCTCAGTCCCCTCCCTCTCAGTGAGATATCTGTACAATGACTGGTGTCTCTCAATCCCCTCTCTCTCAGGGAGATATCTGTACACTGACTGGTGTCTCTCAGTCCCCTCTCTCTCAGGGAGATATCTGTACACTGACTCGTGTCTCTCAGTCCCCTCTCTCTCAGGGAAATATCTGTACACTGACTGGTGTCTCTCAGTCCCCTTTCTCTCTCAGGGAGATATCTGTACACTGACTGGTGTCTCTCAGTCCCCTCTCTCTCTCAGGGAGATATCTGTACACTGACTGGTGTCTCTCAGTCCGCTCTCTCTCAGGGAGATATCTGTACAATGACTGGTGTCTCTCAGTCCCCTCTCTCTCAGGGAGATATCTGTACACTGACTGGTGTCTCTCAGTCCCCTCTCTCTCAGGGAGATAACTGTACAATGACTGGTGTCTCTCAGTCCCCTCTCTCTCAGGGAGATATCTGTACACTGACTGGTGTCTCTCAGTCCCCTCTCTCTCAGGGAGATACCTGTACACTGACTGGTGTCTCTCAGTCCCCTCTCTCTCTCTGAGGGAGATATCTGTACACTGACTGGTGTCTCTCAGTTCCCCCCTCTCTCTCAGGGAGATATCTGTACCCTGACTGTTGTCTCTCAGTCCCCCCTCTCTCAGGGAGATAGCTGTGCACTGACTGGTGTCTCTCAGTCCCCTCTCTCTCAGGGAGATATCTGTACACTGACTAGTGTCTCTCAGTCCCCTCTCCCTCAGGGTGATATATGTACACTGACTGGTGTCTCTCAGTCCCCTCTCTCTCTCAGGGTGATATCTGTACACTGACTTGTGTCTCTCAGTCCCCTCCCTGTCAGGTAGATATATGTACAATGACTGGTGTCTCTCAGTCCCCTCTCTCTCAGGGAGATATCTGTACACTGACTGGTGTCTCTCAGTCCCCTCTCTCTCAGGGAGATAGCTGTACAATGACTGGTGTCTCTCAGTCCCCTCTCTCTCAGGGAGATATCTGTACACTGACTGGTGTCTCTCAGTCCCCTCTCTCTCAGGGAGATATCTGTACACTGACTGGTGTCTCTCAGTCCCCCCTCTCTCTCAGGGAGATACCTGTACACTGACTGGTGTCTCTCAGTCCCCTCTCTCTCTCTGAGGGAGATATCTGTACACTGACTGGTGTCTCTCAGTCCCCTCTCTCCCTCAGGGAGATAGCTGTACACTGACTGGTGTCTCTCAGTTCCCCCCTCTCTCTCAGGGAGATATCTGTACCCTGACTGTTGTCTCTCAGTCCCCCCTCTCTCAGGGAGATAGCTGTGCACTGACTGGTGTCTCTCAGTCCCCTCTCTCTCAGGGAGATATCTGTACACTGACTAGTGTCTCTCAGTCCCCTCTCCCTCAGGGTGATATATGTACACTGACTGGTGTCTCTCAGTCCCCTCTCTCTCTCAGGGTGATATCTGTACACTGACTTGTGTCTCTCAGTCCCCTCCCTGTCAGGGAGATATATGTACAATGACTGGTGTCTCTCAGTCCCCTCTCTCTCAGGGAGTTATCTGTACACTGACTGGTGTCTCTCAGTCCCCTCTCTCTCAGGGAGATATCTGTACACTGACTCGTGTCTCTCAGTCCCCTCTCTCTCAGGGAGATATCTGTACACTGACTGGTGTCTCTCAGTCCCCTTTCTCTCTCAGGGAGATATCTGTACACTGACTGGTGTCTCTCAGTCCTCTCACTCTCACGGAGATATCGGTACACTGTCTGGTGTCTCTCAGTTCCCTCTCTCTCTCAGGGAGATATCTGTACACTGACTGGTGTCTCTCAGTCCTCTCTCTCTCAGGGAGATAGCTGTACACTGACTGGTGTCTCTCAGTTCCCCCCTCTCTCTCAGGGAGATATCTGTACCCTGACTGTTGTCTCTCAGTCCCCCCTCTCTCAGGGAGATAGCTGTGCACTGACTGGTGTCTCTCAGTCCCCTCTCTCTCAGGGAGATATCTGTACACTGACTGGTGTCTCTCAGTCCCCTCTCCCTCAGGGTGATATATGTACACTGACTGGTGTCTCTCAGTCCCCTCTCTCTCTCAGGGTGATATCTGTACACTGACTTGTGTCTCTCAGTCCCCTCCCTCTCAGTGAGATATCTGTACAATGACTGGTGTCTCTCAATCCCCTCTCTCTCAGGGAGATATCTGTACACTGACTGGTGTCTCTCAGTCCCCTCTCTCTCAGGGAGATATCTGTGCACTGACTCGTGTCTCTCAGTCCCCTCTCTCTCAGGGAAATATCTGTACACTGACTGGTGTCTCTCAGTCCCCTTTCTCTCTCAGGGAGATATCTGTACACTGACTGGTGTCTCTCAGTCCCCTCTCTCTCTCAGGGAGATATCTGTACACTGACTGGTGTCTCTCAGTCCGCTCTCTCTCAGGGAGATATCTGTACAATGACTGGTGTCTCTCAGTCCCCTCTCTCTCAGGGAGATATCTGTACACTGACTGGTGTCTCTCAGTCCCCTCTCTCTCAGGGAGATAACTGTACAATGACTGGTGTCTCTCAGTCCCCTCTCTCTCAGGGAGATATCTGTACACTGACTGGTGTCTCTCAGTCCCCTCTCTCTCAGGGAGATACCTGTACACTGACTGGTGTCTCTCAGTCCCCTCTCTCTCTCTGAGGGAGATATCTGTACACTGACTGGTGTCTCTCAGTTCCCCCCTCTCTCTCAGGGAGATATCTGTACCCTGACTGTTGTCTCTCAGTCCCCCCTCTCTCAGGGAGATAGCTGTGCACTGACTGGTGTCTCTCAGTCCCCTCTCTCTCAGGGAGATATCTGTACACTGACTAGTGTCTCTCAGTCCCCTCTCCCTCAGGGTGATATATGTACACTGACTGGTGTCTCTCAGTCCCCTCTCTCTCTCAGGGTGATATCTGTACACTGACTTGTGTCTCTCAGTCCCCTCCCTGTCAGGTAGATATATGTACAATGACTGGTGTCTCTCAGTCCCCTCTCTCTCAGGGAGATATCTGTACACTGACTGGTGTCTCTCAGTCCCCTCTCTCTCAGGGAGATAGCTGTACAATGACTGGTGTCTCTCAGTCCCCTCTCTCTCAGGGAGATATCTGTACACTGACTGGTGTCTCTCAGTCCCCTCTCTCTCAGGGAGATATCTGTACACTGACTGGTGTCTCTCAGTCCCCTCTCTCTCAGGGAGATATCTGTACACTGACTGGTGTCTCTCAGTCCCCTCTCTCTCTCTGAGGGAGAAATCTGTACACTGACTGGTATCTCTCAGTCCCCTCTCTCTCTCTCAGGGAGATATCTGTACACTGACTGGTGTCTCTCAGTCCCCCCTCTCTCTCAGGGAGATACCTGTACACTGACTGGTGTCTCTCAGTCCCCTCTCTCTCTCTGAGGGAGATATCTGTACACTGACTGGTGTCTCTCAGTCCCCTCTCTCTCTCAGGGAGATAGCTGTACACTGACTGGTGTCTCTCAGTTCCCCCCTCTCTCTCAGGGAGATATCTGTACCCTGACTGTTGTCTCTCAGTCCCCCCTCTCTCAGGGAGATAGCTGTGCACTGACTGGTGTCTCTCAGTCCCCTCTCTCTCAGGGAGATATCTGTACACTGACTAGTGTCTCTCAGTCCCCTCTCCCTCAGGGTGATATATGTACACTGACTGGTGTCTCTCAGTCCCCTCTCTCTCTCAGGGTGATATCTGTACACTGACTTGTGTCTCTCAGTCCCCTCCCTGTCAGGGAGATATATGTACAATGACTGGTGTCTCTCAGTCCCCTCTCTCTCAGGGAGTTATCTGTACACTGACTGCTGTCTCTCAGTCCCCTCTCTCTCAGGGAGATATCTGTACACTGACTCGTGTCTCTCAGTCCCCTCTCTCTCAGGGAGATATCTGTACACTGACTGGTGTCTCTCAGTCCCCTTTCTCTCTCAGGGAGATATCTGTACACTGACTGGTGTCTCTCAGTCCTCTCACTCTCACGGAGATATCGGTACACTGTCTGGTGTCTCTCAGTCCCCTCTCCCTCAGGGTGATATATGTACACTGACTGGTGTCTCTCAGTCCCCTCTCTCTCTCAGGGTGATATCTGTACACTGACTGGTGTCTCTCAGTCCCCTCTCTCTCTCAGGGAGATATCTGTACACTGACTGGTGTCTCTCAGTCCGCTCTCTCTCAGGGAGATATCTGTACAATGACTGGTGTCTCTCAGTCCCCTCTCTCTCAGGGAGATATCTGTACACTGACTGGTGTCTCTCAGTCCCCTCTCTCTCAGGGAGATAACTGTACAATGACTGGTGTCTCTCAGTCCCCTCTCTCTCAGGGAGATATCTGTACACTGACTGGTGTCTCTCAGTCCCCTCTCTCTCTCTGAGGGAGAAATCTGTACACTGACTGGTATCTCTCAGTCCCCTCTCTCTCTCTCAGGGAGATATCTGTACACTGACTGGTGTCTCTCAGTCCCCCCTCTCTCTCAGGGAGATACCTGTACACTGACTGGTGTCTCTCAGTCCCCTCTCTCTCTCTGAGGGAGATATCTGTACACTGACTGGTGTCTCTCAGTCCCCTCTCTCTCTCAGGGAGATAGCTGTACACTGACTGGTGTCTCTCAGTTCCCCCCTCTCTCTCAGGGAGATATCTGTACCCTGACTGTTGTCTCTCAGTCCCCCCTCTCTCAGGGAGATAGCTGTGCACTGACTGGTGTCTCTCAGTCCCCTCTCTCTCAGGGAGATATCTGTACACTGACTAGTGTCTCTCAGTCCCCTCTCCCTCAGGGTGATATATGTACACTGACTGGTGTCTCTCAGTCCCCTCTCTCTCTCAGGGTGATATCTGTACACTGACTGGTGTCTCTCAGTCCCCTCTCTCTCTCAGGGAGATATCTGTACACTGACTGGTGTCTCTCAGTCCGCTCTCTCTCAGGGAGATATCTGTACAATGACTGGTGTCTCTCAGTCCCCTCTCTCTCAGGGAGATATCTGTACACTGACTGGTGTCTCTCAGTCCCCTCTCTCTCAGGGAGATAACTGTACAATGACTGGTGTCTCTCAGTCCCCTCTCTCTCAGGGAGATATCTGTACACTGACTGGTGTCTCTCAGTCCCCTCTCTCTCAGGGAGATACCTGTACACTGACTGGTGTCTCTCAGTCCCCTCTCTCTCTCTGAGGGAGATATCTGTACACTGACTGGTGTCTCTCAGTTCCCCCCTCTCTCTCAGGGAGATATCTGTACCCTGACTGTTGTCTCTCAGTCCCCCCTCTCTCAGGGAGATAGCTGTGCACTGACTGGTGTCTCTCAGTCCCCTCTCTCTCAGGGAGATATCTGTACACTGACTAGTGTCTCTCAGTCCCCTCTCCCTCAGGGTGATATATGTACACTGACTGGTGTCTCTCAGTCCCCTCTCTCTCTCAGGGTGATATCTGTACACTGACTTGTGTCTCTCAGTCCCCTCCCTGTCAGGTAGATATATGTACAATGACTGGTGTCTCTCAGTCCCCTCTCTCTCAGGGAGATATCTGTACACTGACTGGTGTCTCTCAGTCCCCTCTCTCTCAGGGAGATAGCTGTACAATGACTGGTGTCTCTCAGTCCCCTCTCTCTCAGGGAGATATCTGTACACTGACTGGTGTCTCTCAGTCCCCTCTCTCTCAGGGAGATATCTGTACACTGACTGGTGTCTCTCAGTCCCCCCTCTCTCTCAGGGAGATACCTGTACACTGACTGGTGTCTCTCAGTCCCCTCTCTCTCTCTGAGGGAGATATCTGTACACTGACTGGTGTCTCTCAGTCCCCTCTCTCCCTCAGGGAGATAGCTGTACACTGACTGGTGTCTCTCAGTTCCCCCCTCTCTCTCAGGGAGATATCTGTACCCTGACTGTTGTCTCTCAGTCCCCCCTCTCTCAGGGAGATAGCTGTGCACTGACTGGTGTCTCTCAGTCCCCTCTCTCTCAGGGAGATATCTGTACACTGACTAGTGTCTCTCAGTCCCCTCTCCCTCAGGGTGATATATGTACACTGACTGGTGTCTCTCAGTCCCCTCTCTCTCTCAGGGTGATATCTGTACACTGACTTGTGTCTCTCAGTCCCCTCCCTGTCAGGGAGATATATGTACAATGACTGGTGTCTCTCAGTCCCCTCTCTCTCAGGGAGTTATCTGTACACTGACTGGTGTCTCTCAGTCCCCTCTCTCTCAGGGAGATATCTGTACACTGACTCGTGTCTCTCAGTCCCCTCTCTCTCAGGGAGATATCTGTACACTGACTGGTGTCTCTCAGTCCCCTTTCTCTCTCAGGGAGATATCTGTACACTGACTGGTGTCTCTCAGTCCTCTCACTCTCACGGAGATATCGGTACACTGTCTGGTGTCTCTCAGTTCCCTCTCTCTCTCAGGGAGATATCTGTACACTGACTGGTGTCTCTCAGTCCTCTCTCTCTCAGGGAGATAGCTGTACACTGACTGGTGTCTCTCAGTTCCCCCCTCTCTCTCAGGGAGATATCTGTACCCTGACTGTTGTCTCTCAGTCCCCCCTCTCTCAGGGAGATAGCTGTGCACTGACTGGTGTCTCTCAGTCCCCTCTCTCTCAGGGAGATATCTGTACACTGACTGGTGTCTCTCAGTCCCCTCTCCCTCAGGGTGATATATGTACACTGACTGGTGTCTCTCAGTCCCCTCTCTCTCTCAGGGTGATATCTGTACACTGACTTGTGTCTCTCAGTCCCCTCCCTCTCAGTGAGATATCTGTACAATGACTGGTGTCTCTCAATCCCCTCTCTCTCAGGGAGATATCTGTACACTGACTGGTGTCTCTCAGTCCCCTCTCTCTCAGGGAGATATCTGTACACTGACTCGTGTCTCTCAGTCCCCTCTCTCTCAGGGAAATATCTGTACACTGACTGGTGTCTCTCAGTCCCCTTTCTCTCTCAGGGAGATATCTGTACACTGACTGGTGTCTCTCAGTCCCCTCTCTCTCTCAGGGAGATATCTGTACACTGACTGGTGTCTCTCAGTCCGCTCTCTCTCAGGGAGATATCTGTACAATGACTGGTGTCTCTCAGTCCCCTCTCTCTCAGGGAGATATCTGTACACTGACTGGTGTCTCTCAGTCCCCTCTCTCTCAGGGAGATAACTGTACAATGACTGGTGTCTCTCAGTCCCCTCTCTCTCAGGGAGATATCTGTACACTGACTGGTGTCTCTCAGTCCCCTCTCTCTCAGGGAGATACCTGTACACTGACTGGTGTCTCTCAGTCCCCTCTCTCTCTCTGAGGGAGATATCTGTACACTGACTGGTGTCTCTCAGTTCCCCCCTCTCTCTCAGGGAGATATCTGTACCCTGACTGTTGTCTCTCAGTCCCCCCTCTCTCAGGGAGATAGCTGTGCACTGACTGGTGTCTCTCAGTCCCCTCTCTCTCAGGGAGATATCTGTACACTGACTAGTGTCTCTCAGTCCCCTCTCCCTCAGGGTGATATATGTACACTGACTGGTGTCTCTCAGTCCCCTCTCTCTCTCAGGGTGATATCTGTACACTGACTTGTGTCTCTCAGTCCCCTCCCTGTCAGGTAGATATATGTACAATGACTGGTGTCTCTCAGTCCCCTCTCTCTCAGGGAGATATCTGTACACTGACTGGTGTCTCTCAGTCCCCTCTCTCTCAGGGAGATAGCTGTACAATGACTGGTGTCTCTCAGTCCCCTCTCTCTCAGGGAGATATCTGTACACTGACTGGTGTCTCTCAGTCCCCTCTCTCTCAGGGAGATATCTGTACACTGACTGGTGTCTCTCAGTCCCCTCTCTCTCAGGGAGATATCTGTACACTGACTGGTGTCTCTCAGTCCCCTCTCTCTCTCTGAGGGAGAAATCTGTACACTGACTGGTATCTCTCAGTCCCCTCTCTCTCTCTCAGGGAGATATCTGTACACTGACTGGTGTCTCTCAGTCCCCCCTCTCTCTCAGGGAGATACCTGTACACTGACTGGTGTCTCTCAGTCCCCTCTCTCTCTCTGAGGGAGATATCTGTACACTGACTGGTGTCTCTCAGTCCCCTCTCTCTCTCAGGGAGATAGCTGTACACTGACTGGTGTCTCTCAGTTCCCCCCTCTCTCTCAGGGAGATATCTGTACCCTGACTGTTGTCTCTCAGTCCCCCCTCTCTCAGGGAGATAGCTGTGCACTGACTGGTGTCTCTCAGTCCCCTCTCTCTCAGGGAGATATCTGTACACTGACTAGTGTCTCTCAGTCCCCTCTCCCTCAGGGTGATATATGTACACTGACTGGTGTCTCTCAGTCCCCTCTCTCTCTCAGGGTGATATCTGTACACTGACTTGTGTCTCTCAGTCCCCTCCCTGTCAGGGAGATATATGTACAATGACTGGTGTCTCTCAGTCCCCTCTCTCTCAGGGAGTTATCTGTACACTGACTACTGTCTCTCAGTCCCCTCTCTCTCAGGGAGATATCTGTACACTGACTCGTGTCTCTCAGTCCCCTCTCTCTCAGGGAGATATCTGTACACTGACTGGTGTCTCTCAGTCCCCTTTCTCTCTCAGGGAGATATCTGTACACTGACTGGTGTCTCTCAGTCCTCTCACTCTCACGGAGATATCGGTACACTGTCTGGTGTCTCTCAGTTCCCTCTCTCTCTCAGGGAGATATCTGTACACTGACTGGTGTCTCTCAGTCCTCTCTCTCTCAGGGAGATAGCTGTACACTGACTGGTGTCTCTCAGTTCCCCCCTCTCTCTCAGGGAGATATCTGTACCCTGACTGTTGTCTCTCACTCCCCCCTCTCTCAGGGAGATAGCTGTGCACTGACTGGTGTCTCTCAGTCCCCTCTCTCTCAGGGAGATATCTGTACACTGACTGGTGTCTCTCAGTCCCCTCTCCCTCAGGGTGATATATGTACACTGACTGGTGTCTCTCAGTCCCCTCTCTCTCTCAGGGTGATATCTGTACACTGACTTGTGTCTCTCAGTCCCCTCCCTCTCAGTGAGATATCTGTACAATGACTGGTGTCTCTCAATCCCCTCTCTCTCAGGGAGATATCTGTACACTGACTGGTGTCTCTCAGTCCCCTCTCTCTCAGGGAGATATCTGTACACTGACTCGTGTCTCTCAGTCCCCTCTCTCTCAGGGAAATATCTGTACACTGACTGGTGTCTCTCAGTCCCCTTTCTCTCTCAGGGAGATATCTGTACACTGACTGGTGTCTCTCAGTCCCCTCTCTCTCTCAGGGAGATATCTGTACACTGACTGGTGTCTCTCAGTCCCCTCTCTCTCAGGGAGATATCTGTACAATGACTGGTGTCTCTCAGTCCCCTCTCTCTCAGGGAGATATCTGTACACTGACTGGTGTCTCTCAGTCCCCTCTCTCTCAGGGAGATAACTGTACAATGACTGGTGTCTCTCAGTCCCCTCTCTCTCAGGGAGATATCTGTACACTGACTGGTGTCTCTCAGTCCCCTCTCTCTCAGGGAGATATCTGTACACTGACCGGTGTCTCTCAGTGCCCTCTCTCTCAGGGAGATAAGTGTACACTGACTGGTGTCTCTCAGTCCCCTCTCTCTCTCAGGGAGATAGCTGTATACTGTCTGGTGTCTCTCAGTCCGCTCCCTCAGGGAGATATCTGTACACTGACCGGTGTCTCTCAGTCCCTCTCTCTCAGGGAGATATCTGTACACTGACTGGTGCCTCTCAGTCCTCTCTCTCTCAGGGAGATATCTGTACACTGACTGGTGTCTCTCAGTCCCCTCTCTCTCAGGGAGATATCTGTACACTGACTGGTGTCTCTCAGTCCCCTCTCTCTCTCAGGGAGATATCTGTACACTGACTGGTGTCTCTCAGTCCGCTCTCTCTCAGGGAGATATCTGTACACTGACTGGTGTCTCTCAGTCCTCTCTCTCTCAGGGAGATATCTGTACACTGACTGGTGTCTCTCTTCCCCTCTCTCTCAGGGATATATCTGTACACTGACTGGTGTCTCTCAGTCCTCTCTCTCTCAGGGAGATAGCTGTACACTGACTGGTGTCTCTCAGTTCCCCCCTCTCTCTCAGGGAGATATCTGTACCCTGACTGTTGTCTCTCAGTCCCCCCTCTCTCAGGGAAATAGCTGTGCACTGACTGGTGTCTCTCAGTCCCCTCTCTCTCAGGGAGATATCTGTACACTGACTGGTGTCTCTCAGTCCCCTCTCTCTCAGGACGATATCTGTACACTGACTCGTGTCTCTCAGTCCGCTCTCTCTCAGGGAGATATCTGTACACTGACTGGTGTCTCTCAGTCCCCTCTCTCTCAGGGAGATATCTGTAAAATTACTGGTGTCTCTCAGTCTCCTCTCTCTCAGGGAGATATCTGTACACTGACTGGTGTCTCTCAGTCGCCTCTCTCTCAGGGAGATATCTGTACAATGACTGGTGTCTCTCAGTCCCCTCTCTCTCAGGGAGATATCTGTACACTGACTGGTGTCTCTCAGTCCCCTCTCTCCCAGGGAGATATCTGTACACTGACTGGTGTCTCTCAGTCCCTCTCTCTCAGGGAGATATCTGTACACTGACTTGTGTCTCTCAGTCCCCTCTCTCTCTCAGGGAGATATCTGTACACTGACTGGTGTCTCTCAGTCCTCTCTCTCTCAGGGAGATATCTGTACACTGACTGGTGTTTCTCAGTCCCCTCTCTCTCAGGGAGATATCTGTACACTGACTGGTGTCTCTCAGTCCCCTCTCTCTCAGGGAGATATCTGTACACTGACTGGTGTCTCTCAATCCCCACTCTCTCAGGGAGATATCTGTACACTGACTGGTGTCTCTCAGTCCCCTCTCTCTCAGGGAGATATCTGTACACTGACTGGTGTCTCTCAGTCCCCTCTCTCTCAGGGAGATATCTGTTCACTGACTGGTGTCTCTCAGTCCACTCTCTCAGGGAGATAGCTGTATACTGTCTGGTGTCTCTCAGTCCCCTCTCTCTCATGGAGATATCGGTACACTGACTGGTGTCTCTCAGTCCGCTCTCTCTCAGGGAGATATCTGTACACTGACTGGTGTCTCTCAGTCCTCTCTCTCTCAGGGAGATATCTGTACACTGACTGGTGTCTCTCAGTGTTCTCTCACTGAGGAAGATATCTGTACACTGACTGGTGTCTCTCTGTCCTCTCTCTCTCAGGGAGATATCTGTACACTGGTGTCTCTCAGTCCCCTCTCTCTCAGGGAGATATCTGTACACTGACAGGTGTCTCTCAGTCCCTTCTCTCTCAGGGAGATATCTGTACACTGACTGGTGTCTCTCAGTGTTTTCTCACTGAGGAAGATATCTGTACACTGACTGGTGTCTCTCTGTCCTCTCTCTCTCAGGGAGATATCTGTACACTGGTGTCTCTCAGTTCCCTCTCTCTCTGAGGGAGATATCTGTACACTGACTGGTGTCTCTCAGTCCTCTCTCTCTCAGGGAGATAGCTGTACACTGACTGGTGTCTCTCAGTTCCCCCCTCTCTCTCAGGGAGATATCTGTACCCTGACTGTTGTCTCTCAGTCCCCCCTCTCTCAGGGAGATATCTGTACACTGACTGGTGTCTCTCAATCCCCTCTCCCTCAGGGTGATATATGTACACTGACTGGTGTCTCTCAGTCCCCTCTCTCTCTCAGGGTGATATCTGTACACTGACTTGTGTCTCTCAGTCCCCTCCCTCTCAGGGAGATATCTGTACAATGACTGGTGTCTCTCAGTCCCCTCTCTCTCAGCGAGATATCTGTACACTGACTGGTGTCTCTCAGTCCCCTCTCTCTCAGGGAGATATCTGTACACTGACTGGTGTCTCTCAGTCCCCTCTCTCTCAGGGAGATATCTGTACACTGACTGGTGTCTCTCAGTCCCCTTTCTCTCTCAGGGAGATATCTGTACACTGACTGGTGTCTCTCAGTCCCCTCTCTCTCTCAGGGAGATATCTGTACACTGACTGGTGTCTCTCAGTCCCCTCTCTCTCAGGGAGATATCTGTACAATGACTGGTGTCTCTCAGTCCCCTCTCTCTCAGGGAGATATCTGTACACTGACTGGTGTCTCTCAGTCCCCTCTCTCTCAGGGAGATAACTGTACAATGACTGGTGTCTCTCAGTCCCCTCTCTCTCAGGGAGATATCTGTACACTGACTGGTGTCTCTCAGTCCCCTCTCTCTCAGGGAGATATCTGTAGACTGACCGGTGTCTCTCAGTGCCCTCTCTCTCAGGGAGATATCTGTACACTGACTGGTGCCTCTCAGTCCCCTCTCTCTCTCAGGGAGATAGCTGTATACTGTCTGGTGTCTCTCAGTCCGCTCCCTCAGGGAGATATCTGTACACTGACTGGTGTTTCTCAGTCCCCTCTCTCTCAGGGAGATATCTGTACACTGACTGGTGTCTCTCAGTCCGCTCTCTCTCAGGGAGATATCTGTACACTGACTGGTGTCTCTCAGTCCTCTCTCTCTCAGGGAGATATCTGTACACTGACTGGTGTCTCTCTTCCCCTCTCTCTCAGGGAGATATCTGTACACTGACTGGTGTCTCTCAGTCCCCTCTCTCCCAAGGAGATATCTGTACACTGACCGGTGTCTCTCAGTCCCCTCTCTCTCAGGGAGATAGCTGTACAATGACTGGTGTCTCTCAGTCCCCTCTCTCTCAGGGAGATATCTGTACACTGACTGGTGTCTCTCAGTCCCCTCTCTCTCAGGGAGATAGCTGTACAATGACTGGTGTCTCTCAGTCCCCTCTCTCTCAGGGAGATATCTGTACACTGACTGGTGTCTCTCAGTCCCCTCTCTCTCAGGGAGATATCTGTACACTGACTGGTGTCTCTCAGTCCCCTCTCTCTCAGGGAGATATCTGTACACTGACTGGTGTCTCTCAGTCCCCTCTCTCTCTCTGAGGGAGAAATCTGTACACTGACTGGTGTCTCTCAGTCCCCTCTCTCTCTCTGAGGGAGATATCTGTACACTGACTGGTGTCTCTCAGTCCCCCCTCTCTCTCAGGGAGATACCTGTACACTGACTGGTGTCTCTCAGTCCCCTCTCTCTCTCTGAGGGAGATATCTGTACACTTACTGGTGTCTCTCAGTCCCCTCTCTCTCTCAGGGAGATAGCTGTACACTGACTGGTGTCTCTCAGTTCCCTGCCCTCTCTCAGGGAGATATCTGTACCCTGACTGATGTCTCTCAGTCCCCCCTCTCTCAGGGAGATAGCTGTGCACTGACTGGTGTCTCTCAGTCCCCTCTCTCTCAGGGAGATATCTGTACACTGACTAGTGTCTCTCAGTCCCCTCTCCCTCAGGGTGATATGTGTACACTGACTGGTGTCTCTCAGTCCCCTCTCTCTCTCAGGGTGATATCTGTACACTGACTTGTGTCTCTCAGTCCCCTCCCTCTCAGGGAGATATCTGTACAATGACTGGTGTCTCTCAGTCCCCTCTCTCTCAGGGAGATATCTGTACACTGACTGGTGTCTCTCAGTCCCCTCTCTCTCAGGGAGATATCTGTACACTGACTCGTGTCTCTCAGTCCCCTCTCTCTCAGGGAGATATCTGTACACTGACTGGTGTCTCTCAGTCCCCTTTCTCTCTCAGGGAGATATCTGTACACTGACTGGTGTCTCTCAGTCCTCTCACTCTCACGGAGATATCGGTACACTGTCTGGTGTCTCTCAGTTCCCTCTCTCTCTCAGGGAGATATCTGTACACTGACTGGTGTCTCTCAGTCCTCTCTCTCTCAGGGAGATAGCTGTACACTGACTGGTGTCTCTCAGTTCCCCCCTCTCTCTCAGGGAGATATCTGTACCCTGATTGTTGTCTCTCAGTCCCCCCTCTCTCAGGGAGATAGCTGTGCACTGACTGGTGTCTCTCAGTCCCCTCTCTCTCAGGGAGATATCTGTACACTGACTGGTGTCTCTCAGTCCCCTCTCCCTCAGGGTGATATATGTACACTGACTGGTGTCTCTCAGTCCCCTCTCTCTCTCAGGGTGATATCTGTACACTGACTTGTGTCTCTCAGTCCCCTCCCTCTCAGGGAGATATCTGTACAATGACTGGTGTCTCTCAGTCCCCTCTCTCTCAGGGAGATATCTGTACACTGACTGGTGTCTCTCAGTCCCCTCTCTCTCAGGGAGATATCTGTACACTGACTCGTGTATCTCAGTCCCCTCTCTCTCGGAGATATCTGTACACTGACTGGTGTCTCTCAGTCCCCTTTCTCTCTCAGGGAGATATCTGTACACTGACTGGTGTCTCTCAGTCCCCTCTCTCTCTCAGGGAGATATCTGTACACTGACTGGTGTCTCTCAGTCCCCTCTCTCTCAGGGAGATATCTGTACAATGACTGGTGTCTCTCAGTCCCCTCTCTCTCAGGGAGATATCTGTACACTGACTGGTGTCTCTCAGTCCCCTCTCTCTCAGGGAGATAACTGTACAATGACTGGTGTCTCTCAGTCCCCTCTCTCTCAGGGAGATATCTGTACACTGACTGGTGTCTCTCAGTCCGCTCTCTCTCAGGGAGATATCTGTACACTGACTGGTGTCTCTCAGTCCTCTCTCTCTCAGGGAGATATCTGTACACTGACTGGTGTCTCTCTTCCCCTCTCTCTCAGGGAGATATCTGTACACTGACTGGTGTCTCTCAGTCCCCTCTCTCCCAAGGAGATATCTGTACACTGACCGGTGTCTCTCAGTCCCCTCTCTCTCAGGGAGATAGCTGTACAATGACTGGTGTCTCTCAGTCCCCTCTCTCTCAGGGAGATATCTGTACACTGACTGGTGTCTCTCAGTCCCCTCTCTCTCAGGGAGATAGCTGTACAATGACTGGTGTCTCTCAGTCCCCTCTCTCTCAGGGAGATATCTGTACACTGACTGGTGTCTCTCAGTCCCCTCTCTCTCAGGGAGATATCTGTACACTGACTGGTGTCTCTCAGTCCCCTCTCTCTCAGGGAGATATCTGTACACTGACTGGTGTCTCTCAGTCCCCTCTCTCTCTCTGAGGGAGAAATCTGTACACTGACTGGTGTCTCTCAGTCCCCTCTCTCTCTCTGAGGGAGATATCTGTACACTGACTGGTGTCTCTCAGTCCCCCCTCTCTCTCAGGGAGATACCTGTACACTGACTGGTGTCTCTCAGTCCCCTCTCTCTCTCTGAGGGAGATATCTGTACACTGACTGGTGTCTCTCAGTCCCCTCTCTCTCTCAGGGAGATAGCTGTACACTGACTGGTGTCTCTCAGTTCCCCCCTCTCTCTCAGGGAGATATCTGTACCCTGACTGTTGTCTCTCAGTCCCCCCTCTCTCAGGGAGATAGCTGTGCACTGACTGGTGTCTCTCAGTCCCCTCTCTCTCAGGGAGATATCTGTACACTGACTAGTGTCTCTCAGTCCCCTCTCCCTCAGGGTGATATATGTACACTGACTGGTGTCTCTCAGTCCCCTCTCTCTCTCAGGGTGATATCTGTACACTGACTTGTGTCTCTCAGTCCCCTCCCTGTCAGGGAGATATATGTACAATGACTGGTGTCTCTCAGTCCCCTCTCTCTCAGGGAGATATCTGTACACTGACTGGTGTCTCTCAGTCCCCTCTCTCTCAGGGAGATAGCTGTACAATGACTGGTGTCTCTCAGTCCCCTCTCTCTCAGGGAGATATCTGTACACTGACTGGTGTCTCTCAGTCCCCTCTCTCTCAGGGAGATATCTGTACACTGACTGGTGTCTCTCAGTCCCCTCTCTCTCAGGGAGATATCTGTACACTGACTGGTGTCTCTCAGTCCCCTCTCTCTCTCTGAGGGAGAAATCTGTACACTGACTGGTGTCTCTCAGTCCCCTCTCTTTCTCTGAGGGAGATATCTGTACACTGACTGGTGTCTCTCAGTCCCCTCTCTTTCTCTGAGGGAGATATCTGTACCCTGATTGTTGTCTCTCAGTCCCCCCTCTCTCAGGGAGATAGCTGTGCACTGACTGGTGTCTCTCAGTCCCCTCTCTCTCAGGGAGATATCTGTACACTGACTGGTGTCTCTCAGTCCCCTCTCCCTCAGGGTGATATATGTACACTGACTGGTGTCTCTCAGTCCCCTCTCTCTCTCAGGGTGATATCTGTACACTGACTTGTGTCTCTCAGTCCCCTCCCTCTCAGGGAGATATCTGTACAATGACTGGTGTCTCTCAGTCCCCTCTCTCTCAGGGAGATATCTGTACACTGACTGGTGTCTCTCAGTCCCCTCTCTCTCAGGGAGATATCTGTACACTGACTCGTGTATCTCAGTCCCCTCTCTCTCGGAGATATCTGTACACTGACTGGTGTCTCTCAGTCCCCTTTCTCTCTCAGGGAGATATCTGTACACTGACTGGTGTCTCTCAGTCCCCTCTCTCTCTCAGGGAGATATCTGTACACTGACTGGTGTCTCTCAGTCCCCTCTCTCTCAGGGAGATATCTGTACAATGACTGGTGTCTCTCAGTCCCCTCTCTCTCAGGGAGATATCTGTACACTGACTGGTGTCTCTCAGTCCCCTCTCTCTCAGGGAGATAGCTGTACAATGACTGGTGTCTCTCAGTCCCCTCTCTCTCAGGGAGATATCTGTACACTGACTGGTGTCTCTCAGTCCCCTCTCTCTCAGGGAGATATCTGTACACTGACTGGTGTCTCTCAGTCCCCTCTCTCTCAGGGAGATATCTGTACACTGACTGGTGTCTCTCAGTCCCCTCTCTCTCTCTGAGGGAGAAATCTGTACACTGACTGGTGTCTCTCAGTCCCCTCTCTCTCTCTGAGGGAGATATCTGTACACTGACTGGTGTCTCTCAGTCCCCCCTCTCTCTCAGGGAGATACCTGTACACTGACTGGTGTCTCTCAGTCCCCTCTCTCTCTCTGAGGGAGATATCTGTACACTGACTGGTGTCTCTCAGTCCCCTCTCTCTCTCAGGGAGATAGCTGTACACTGACTGGTGTCTCTCAGTTCCCCCCTCTCTCTCAGGGAGATATCTGTACCCTGACTGTTGTCTCTCAGTCCCCCCTCTCTCAGGGAGATAGCTGTGCACTGACTGGTGTCTCTCAGTCCCCTCTCTCTCAGGGAGATATCTGTACACTGACTAGTGTCTCTCAGTCCCCTCTCCCTCAGGGTGATATATGTACACTGACTGGTGTCTCTCAGTCCCCTCTCTCTCTCAGGGTGATATCTGTACACTGACTTGTGTCTCTCAGTCCCCTCCCTGTCAGGGAGATATATGTACAATGACTGGTGTCTCTCAGTCCCCTCTCTCTCAGGGAGATATCTGTACACTGACTGGTGTCTCTCAGTCCCCTCTCTCTCAGGGAGATAGCTGTACAATGACTGGTGTCTCTCAGTCCCCTCTCTCTCAGGGAGATATCTGTACACTGACTGGTGTCTCTCAGTCCCCTCTCTCTCAGGGAGATATCTGTACACTGACTGGTGTCTCTCAGTCCCCTCTCTCTCAGGGAGATATCTGTACACTGACTGGTGTCTCTCAGTCCCCTCTCTCTCTCTGAGGGAGAAATCTGTACACTGACTGGTGTCTCTCAGTCCCCTCTCTTTCTCTGAGGGAGATATCTGTACACTGACTGGTGTCTCTCAGTCCCCTCTCTTTCTCTGAGGGAGATATCTGTACCCTGATTGTTGTCTCTCAGTCCCCCCTCTCTCAGGGAGATAGCTGTGCACTGACTGGTGTCTCTCAGTCCCCTCTCTCTCAGGGAGATATCTGTACACTGACTGGTGTCTCTCAGTCCCCTCTCCCTCAGGGTGATATATGTACACTGACTGGTGTCTCTCAGTCCCCTCTCTCTCTCAGGGTGATATCTGTACACTGACTTGTGTCTCTCAGTCCCCTCCCTCTCAGGGAGATATCTGTACAATGACTGGTGTCTCTCAGTCCCCTCTCTCTCAGGGAGATATCTGTACACTGACTGGTGTCTCTCAGTCCCCTCTCTCTCAGGGAGATATCTGTACACTGACTCGTGTATCTCAGTCCCCTCTCTCTCGGAGATATCTGTACACTGACTGGTGTCTCTCAGTCCCCTTTCTCTCTCAGGGAGATATCTGTACACTGACTGGTGTCTCTCAGTCCCCTCTCTCTCTCAGGGAGATATCTGTACACTGACTGGTGTCTCTCAGTCCCCTCTCTCTCAGGGAGATATCTGTACAATGACTGGTGTCTCTCAGTCCCCTCTCTCTCAGGGAGATATCTGTACACTGACTGGTGTCTCTCAGTCCCCTCTCTCTCAGGGAGATAACTGTACAATGACTGGTGTCTCTCAGTCCCCTCTCTCTCAGGGAGATATCTGTACACTGACTGGTGTCTCTCAGTCCGCTCTCTCTCAGGGAGATATCTGTACACTGACTGGTGTCTCTCAGTCCTCTCTCTCTCAGGGAGATATCTGTACACTGACTGGTGTCTCTCTTCCCCTCTCTCTCAGGGAGATATCTGTACACTGACTGGTGTCTCTCAGTCCCCTCTCTCCCAAGGAGATATCTGTACACTGACCGGTGTCTCTCAGTCCCCTCTCTCTCAGGGAGATAGCTGTACAATGACTGGTGTCTCTCAGTCCCCTCTCTCTCAGGGAGATATCTGTACACTGACTGGTGTCTCTCAGTCCCCTCTCTCTCAGGGAGATAGCTGTACAATGACTGGTGTCTCTCAGTCCCCTCTCTCTCAGGGAGATATCTGTACACTGACTGGTGTCTCTCAGTCCCCTCTCTCTCAGGGAGATATCTGTACACTGACTGGTGTCTCTCAGTCCCCTCTCTCTCAGGGAGATATCTGTACACTGACTGGTGTCTCTCAGTCCCCTCTCTCTCTCTGAGGGAGAAATCTGTACACTGACTGGTGTCTCTCAGTCCCCTCTCTCTCTCTGAGGGAGATATCTGTACACTGACTGGTGTCTCTCAGTCCCCCCTCTCTCTCAGGGAGATACCTGTACACTGACTGGTGTCTCTCAGTCCCCTCTCTCTCTCTGAGGGAGATATCTGTACACTGACTGGTGTCTCTCAGTCCCCTCTCTCTCTCAGGGAGATAGCTGTACACTGACTGGTGTCTCTCAGTTCCCCCCTCTCTCTCAGGGAGATATCTGTACCCTGACTGTTGTCTCTCAGTCCCCCCTCTCTCAGGGAGATAGCTGTGCACTGACTGGTGTCTCTCAGTCCCCTCTCTCTCAGGGAGATATCTGTACACTGACTAGTGTCTCTCAGTCCCCTCTCCCTCAGGGTGATATATGTACACTGACTGGTGTCTCTCAGTCCCCTCTCTCTCTCAGGGTGATATCTGTACACTGACTTGTGTCTCTCAGTCCCCTCCCTGTCAGGGAGATATATGTACAATGACTGGTGTCTCTCAGTCCCCTCTCTCTCAGGGAGATATCTGTACACTGACTGGTGTCTCTCAGTCCCCTCTCTCTCAGGGAGATAGCTGTACAATGACTGGTGTCTCTCAGTCCCCTCTCTCTCAGGGAGATATCTGTACACTGACTGGTGTCTCTCAGTCCCCTCTCTCTCAGGGAGATATCTGTACACTGACTGGTGTCTCTCAGTCCCCTCTCTCTCAGGGAGATATCTGTACACTGACTGGTGTCTCTCAGTCCCCTCTCTCTCTCTGAGGGAGAAATCTGTACACTGACTGGTGTCTCTCAGTCCCCTCTCTTTCTCTGAGGGAGATATCTGTACACTGACTGGTGTCTCTCAGTCCCCCCTCTCTCTCAGGGAGATACCTGTACACTGACTGGTGTCTCTCAGTCCCCTCTCTCTCTCTGAGGGAGATATCTGTACACTGACTGGTGTCTCTCAGTCCCCTCTCTCTCTCAGGGAGATAGCTGTACACTGACTGGTGTCTCTCAGTTCCCCCCTCTCTCTCAGGGAGATATCTGTACCCTGACTGTTGTCTCTCAGTCCCCCCTCTCTCAGGGAGATAGCTGTGCACTGACTGGTGTCTCTCAGTCCCCTCTCTCTCAGGGAGATATCTGTACACTGACTAGTGTCTCTCAGTCCCCTCTCCCTCAGGGTGATATATGTACACTGACTGGTGTCTCTCGGTCCCCTCTCTCTCTCAGGGTGATATCTGTACACTGACTTGTGTCTCTCAGTCCCCTCCCTGTCAGGGAGATATATGTACAATGACTGGTGTCTCTCAGTCCCCTCTCTCTCAGGGAGTTATCTGTACACTGACTGGTGTCTCTCAGTCCCCTCTCTCTCAGGGAGATATCTGTACACTGACTCGTGTCTCTCAGTCCCCTCTCTCTCAGGGAGATATCTGTACACTGACTGGTGTCTCTCAGTCCCCTTTCTCTCTCAGGGAGATATCTGTACACTGACTGGTGTCTCTCAGTCCTCTCACTCTCACGGAGATATCGGTACACTGTCTGGTGTCTCTCAGTTCCCTCTCTCTCTCAGGGAGATATCTGTACACTGACTGGTGTCTCTCAGTCCTCTCTCTCTCAGGGAGATAGCTGTACACTGACTGGTGTCTCTCAGTTCCCCCCTCTCTCTCAGGGAGATATCTGTACCCTGACTGTTGTCTCTCAGTCCCCCCTCTCTCAGGGAGATAGCTGTGCACTGACTGGTGTCTCTCAGTCCCCTCTGTCTCAGGGAGATATCTGTACACTGACTGGTGTCTCTCAGTCCCCTCTCCCTCAGGGTGATATATGTACACTGACTGGTGTCTCTCAGTCCCCTCTCTCTCTCAGGGTGATATCTGTACACTGACTTGTGTCTCTCAGTCCCCTCCCTCTCAGTGAGATATCTGTAAAATGACTGGTGTCTCTCAATCCCCTCTCTCTCAGGGAGATATCTGTACACTGACTGGTGTCTCTCAGTCCCCTCTCTCTCAGGGAGATATCTGTACACTGACTCGTGTCTCTCAGTCCCCTCTCTCTCAGGGAAATATCTGTACACTGACTGGTGTCTCTCAGTCCCCTTTCTCTCTCAGGGAGATATCTGTACACTGACTGGTGTCTCTCAGTCCCCTCTCTCTCAGGGAGATATCTGTACACTGACTGGTGTCTCTCAGTCCCCTCTCTCTCTCTGAGGGAGAAATCTGTACACTGACTGGTGTCTCTCAGTCCCCTCTCTCTCTCTGAGGGAGATATCTGTACACTGACTGGTGTCTCTCAGTCCCCCCTCTCTCTCAGGGAGATACCTGTACACTGACTGGTGTCTCTCAGTCCCCTCTCTCTCTCTGAGGGAGATATCTGTACACTTACTGGTGTCTCTCAGTCCCCTCTCTCTCTCAGGGAGATAGCTGTACACTGACTGGTGTCTCTCAGTTCCCTGCCCTCTCTCAGGGAGATATCTGTACCCTGACTGATGTCTCTCAGTCCCCCCTCTCTCAGGGAGATAGCTGTGCACTGACTGGTGTCTCTCAGTCCCCTCTCTCTCAGGGAGATATCTGTACACTGACTAGTGTCTCTCAGTCCCCTCTCCCTCAGGGTGATATGTGTACACTGACTGGTGTCTCTCAGTCCCCTCTCTCTCTCAGGGTGATATCTGTACACTGACTTGTGTCTCTCAGTCCCCTCCCTCTCAGGGAGATATCTGTACAATGACTGGTGTCTCTCAGTCCCCTCTCTCTCAGGGAGATATCTGTACACTGACTGGTGTCTCTCAGTCCCCTCTCTCTCAGGGAGATATCTGTACACTGACTCGTGTCTCTCAGTCCCCTCTCTCTCAGGGAGATATCTGTACACTGACTGGTGTCTCTCAGTCCCCTTTCTCTCTCAGGGAGATATCTGTACACTGACTGGTGTCTCTCAGTCCTCTCACTCTCACGGAGATATCGGTACACTGTCTGGTGTCTCTCAGTTCCCTCTCTCTCTCAGGGAGATATCTGTACACTGACTGGTGTCTCTCAGTCCTCTCTCTCTCAGGGAGATAGCTGTACACTGACTGGTGTCTCTCAGTTCCCCCCTCTCTCTCAGGGAGATATCTGTACCCTGATTGTTGTCTCTCAGTCCCCCCTCTCTCAGGGAGATAGCTGTGCACTGACTGGTGTCTCTCAGTCCCCTCTCTCTCAGGGAGATATCTGTACACTGACTGGTGTCTCTCAGTCCCCTCTCCCTCAGGGTGATATATGTACACTGACTGGTGTCTCTCAGTCCCCTCTCTCTCTCAGGGTGATATCTGTACACTGACTTGTGTCTCTCAGTCCCCTCCCTCTCAGGGAGATATCTGTACAATGACTGGTGTCTCTCAGTCCCCTCTCTCTCAGGGAGATATCTGTACACTGACTGGTGTCTCTCAGTCCCCTCTCTCTCAGGGAGATATCTGTACACTGACTCGTGTATCTCAGTCCCCTCTCTCTCGGAGATATCTGTACACTGACTGGTGTCTCTCAGTCCCCTTTCTCTCTCAGGGAGATATCTGTACACTGACTGGTGTCTCTCAGTCCCCTCTCTCTCTCAGGGAGATATCTGTACACTGACTGGTGTCTCTCAGTCCCCTCTCTCTCAGGGAGATATCTGTACAATGACTGGTGTCTCTCAGTCCCCTCTCTCTCAGGGAGATATCTGTACACTGACTGGTGTCTCTCAGTCCCCTCTCTCTCAGGGAGATAACTGTACAATGACTGGTGTCTCTCAGTCCCCTCTCTCTCAGGGAGATATCTGTACACTGACTGGTGTCTCTCAGTCCGCTCTCTCTCAGGGAGATATCTGTACACTGACTGGTGTCTCTCAGTCCTCTCTCTCTCAGGGAGATATCTGTACACTGACTGGTGTCTCTCTTCCCCTCTCTCTCAGGGAGATATCTGTACACTGACTGGTGTCTCTCAGTCCCCTCTCTCCCAAGGAGATATCTGTACACTGACCGGTGTCTCTCAGTCCCCTCTCTCTCAGGGAGATAGCTGTACAATGACTGGTGTCTCTCAGTCCCCTCTCTCTCAGGGAGATATCTGTACACTGACTGGTGTCTCTCAGTCCCCTCTCTCTCAGGGAGATAGCTGTACAATGACTGGTGTCTCTCAGTCCCCTCTCTCTCAGGGAGATATCTGTACACTGACTGGTGTCTCTCAGTCCCCTCTCTCTCAGGGAGATATCTGTACACTGACTGGTGTCTCTCAGTCCCCTCTCTCTCAGGGAGATATCTGTACACTGACTGGTGTCTCTCAGTCCCCTCTCTCTCTCTGAGGGAGAAATCTGTACACTGACTGGTGTCTCTCAGTCCCCTCTCTCTCTCTGAGGGAGATATCTGTACACTGACTGGTGTCTCTCAGTCCCCCCTCTCTCTCAGGGAGATACCTGTACACTGACTGGTGTCTCTCAGTCCCCTCTCTCTCTCTGAGGGAGATATCTGTACACTGACTGGTGTCTCTCAGTCCCCTCTCTCTCTCAGGGAGATAGCTGTACACTGACTGGTGTCTCTCAGTTCCCCCCTCTCTCTCAGGGAGATATCTGTACCCTGACTGTTGTCTCTCAGTCCCCCCTCTCTCAGGGAGATAGCTGTGCACTGACTGGTGTCTCTCAGTCCCCTCTCTCTCAGGGAGATATCTGTACACTGACTAGTGTCTCTCAGTCCCCTCTCCCTCAGGGTGATATATGTACACTGACTGGTGTCTCTCAGTCCCCTCTCTCTCTCAGGGTGATATCTGTACACTGACTTGTGTCTCTCAGTCCCCTCCCTGTCAGGGAGATATATGTACAATGACTGGTGTCTCTCAGTCCCCTCTCTCTCAGGGAGATATCTGTACACTGACTGGTGTCTCTCAGTCCCCTCTCTCTCAGGGAGATAGCTGTACAATGACTGGTGTCTCTCAGTCCCCTCTCTCTCAGGGAGATATCTGTACACTGACTGGTGTCTCTCAGTCCCCTCTCTCTCAGGGAGATATCTGTACACTGACTGGTGTCTCTCAGTCCCCTCTCTCTCAGGGAGATATCTGTACACTGACTGGTGTCTCTCAGTCCCCTCTCTCTCTCTGAGGGAGAAATCTGTACACTGACTGGTGTCTCTCAGTCCCCTCTCTTTCTCTGAGGGAGATATCTGTACACTGACTGGTGTCTCTCAGTCCCCCCTCTCTCTCAGGGAGATACCTGTACACTGACTGGTGTCTCTCAGTCCCCTCTCTCTCTCTGAGGGAGATATCTGTACACTGACTGGTGTCTCTCAGTCCCCCCTCTCTCTCAGGGAGATACCTGTACACTGACTGGTGTCTCTCAGTCCCCTCTCTCTCTCTGAGGGAGATATCTGTACACTTACTGGTGTCTCTCAGTCCCCTCTCTCTCTCAGGGAGATAGCTGTACACTGACTGGTGTCTCTCAGTTCCCTGCCCTCTCTCAGGGAGATATCTGTACCCTGACTGATGTCTCTCAGTCCCCCCTCTCTCAGGGAGATAGCTGTGCACTGACTGGTGTCTCTCAGTCCCCTCTCTCTCAGGGAGATATCTGTACACTGACTAGTGTCTCTCAGTCCCCTCTCCCTCAGGGTGATATGTGTACACTGACTGGTGTCTCTCAGTCCCCTCTCTCTCTCAGGGTGATATCTGTACACTGACTTGTGTCTCTCAGTCCCCTCCCTCTCAGGGAGATATCTGTACAATGACTGGTGTCTCTCAGTCCCCTCTCTCTCAGGGAGATATCTGTACACTGACTGGTGTCTCTCAGTCCCCTCTCTCTCAGGGAGATATCTGTACACTGACTCGTGTCTCTCAGTCCCCTCTCTCTCAGGGAGATATCTGTACACTGACTGGTGTCTCTCAGTCCCCTTTCTCTCTCAGGGAGATATCTGTACACTGACTGGTGTCTCTCAGTCCTCTCACTCTCACGGAGATATCGGTACACTGTCTGGTGTCTCTCAGTTCCCTCTCTCTCTCAGGGAGATATCTGTACACTGACTGGTGTCTCTCAGTCCTCTCTCTCTCAGGGAGATAGCTGTACACTGACTGGTGTCTCTCAGTTCCCCCCTCTCTCTCAGGGAGATATCTGTACCCTGATTGTTGTCTCTCAGTCCCCCCTCTCTCAGGGAGATAGCTGTGCACTGACTGGTGTCTCTCAGTCCCCTCTCTCTCAGGGAGATATCTGTACACTGACTGGTGTCTCTCAGTCCCCTCTCCCTCAGGGTGATATATGTACACTGACTGGTGTCTCTCAGTCCCCTCTCTCTCTCAGGGTGATATCTGTACACTGACTTGTGTCTCTCAGTCCCCTCCCTCTCAGGGAGATATCTGTACAATGACTGGTGTCTCTCAGTCCCCTCTCTCTCAGGGAGATATCTGTACACTGACTGGTGTCTCTCAGTCCCCTCTCTCTCAGGGAGATATCTGTACACTGACTCGTGTATCTCAGTCCCCTCTCTCTCGGAGATATCTGTACACTGACTGGTGTCTCTCAGTCCCCTTTCTCTCTCAGGGAGATATCTGTACACTGACTGGTGTCTCTCAGTCCCCTCTCTCTCTCAGGGAGATATCTGTACACTGACTGGTGTCTCTCAGTCCCCTCTCTCTCAGGGAGATATCTGTACAATGACTGGTGTCTCTCAGTCCCCTCTCTCTCAGGGAGATATCTGTACACTGACTGGTGTCTCTCAGTCCCCTCTCTCTCAGGGAGATAACTGTACAATGACTGGTGTCTCTCAGTCCCCTCTCTCTCAGGGAGATATCTGTACACTGACTGGTGTCTCTCAGTCCGCTCTCTCTCAGGGAGATATCTGTACACTGACTGGTGTCTCTCAGTCCTCTCTCTCTCAGGGAGATATCTGTACACTGACTGGTGTCTCTCTTCCCCTCTCTCTCAGGGAGATATCTGTACACTGACTGGTGTCTCTCAGTCCCCTCTCTCCCAAGGAGATATCTGTACACTGACCGGTGTCTCTCAGTCCCCTCTCTCTCAGGGAGATAGCTGTACAATGACTGGTGTCTCTCAGTCCCCTCTCTCTCAGGGAGATATCTGTACACTGACTGGTGTCTCTCAGTCCCCTCTCTCTCAGGGAGATAGCTGTACAATGACTGGTGTCTCTCAGTCCCCTCTCTCTCAGGGAGATATCTGTACACTGACTGGTGTCTCTCAGTCCCCTCTCTCTCAGGGAGATATCTGTACACTGACTGGTGTCTCTCAGTCCCCTCTCTCTCAGGGAGATATCTGTACACTGACTGGTGTCTCTCAGTCCCCTCTCTCTCTCTGAGGGAGAAATCTGTACACTGACTGGTGTCTCTCAGTCCCCTCTCTCTCTCTGAGGGAGATATCTGTACACTGACTGGTGTCTCTCAGTCCCCCCTCTCTCTCAGGGAGATACCTGTACACTGACTGGTGTCTCTCAGTCCCCTCTCTCTCTCTGAGGGAGATATCTGTACACTGACTGGTGTCTCTCAGTCCCCTCTCTCTCTCAGGGAGATAGCTGTACACTGACTGGTGTCTCTCAGTTCCCCCCTCTCTCTCAGGGAGATATCTGTACCCTGACTGTTGTCTCTCAGTCCCCCCTCTCTCAGGGAGATAGCTGTGCACTGACTGGTGTCTCTCAGTCCCCTCTCTCTCAGGGAGATATCTGTACACTGACTAGTGTCTCTCAGTCCCCTCTCCCTCAGGGTGATATATGTACACTGACTGGTGTCTCTCAGTCCCCTCTCTCTCTCAGGGTGATATCTGTACACTGACTTGTGTCTCTCAGTCCCCTCCCTGTCAGGGAGATATATGTACAATGACTGGTGTCTCTCAGTCCCCTCTCTCTCAGGGAGATATCTGTACACTGACTGGTGTCTCTCAGTCCCCTCTCTCTCAGGGAGATAGCTGTACAATGACTGGTGTCTCTCAGTCCCCTCTCTCTCAGGGAGATATCTGTACACTGACTGGTGTCTCTCAGTCCCCTCTCTCTCAGGGAGATATCTGTACACTGACTGGTGTCTCTCAGTCCCCTCTCTCTCAGGGAGATATCTGTACACTGACTGGTGTCTCTCAGTCCCCTCTCTCTCTCTGAGGGAGAAATCTGTACACTGACTGGTGTCTCTCAGTCCCCTCTCTTTCTCTGAGGGAGATATCTGTACACTGACTGGTGTCTCTCAGTCCCCCCTCTCTCTCAGGGAGATACCTGTACACTGACTGGTGTCTCTCAGTCCCCTCTCTCTCTCTGAGGGAGATATCTGTACACTGACTGGTGTCTCTCAGTCCCCTCTCTCTCTCAGGGAGATAGCTGTACACTGACTGGTGTCTCTCAGTTCCCCCCTCTCTCTCAGGGAGATATCTGTACCCTGACTGTTGTCTCTCAGTCCCCCCTCTCTCAGGGAGATAGCTGTGCACTGACTGGTGTCTCTCAGTCCCCTCTCTCTCAGGGAGATATCTGTACACTGACTAGTGTCTCTCAGTCCCCTCTCCCTCAGGGTGATATATGTACACTGACTGGTGTCTCTCAGTCCCCTCTCTCTCTCAGGGTGATATCTGTACACTGACTTGTGTCTCTCAGTCCCCTCCCTGTCAGGGAGATATATGTACAATGACTGGTGTCTCTCAGTCCCCTCTCTCTCAGGGAGTTATCTGTACACTGACTGGTGTCTCTCAGTCCCCTCTCTCTCAGGGAGATATCTGTACACTGACTCGTGTCTCTCAGTCCCCTCTCTCTCAGGGAGATATCTGTACACTGACTGGTGTCTCTCAGTCCCCTTTCTCTCTCAGGGAGATATCTGTACACTGACTGGTGTCTCTCAGTCCTCTCACTCTCACGGAGATATCGGTACACTGTCTGGTGTCTCTCAGTTCCCTCTCTCTCTCAGGGAGATATCTGTACACTGACTGGTGTCTCTCAGTCCTCTCTCTCTCAGGGAGATAGCTGTACACTGACTGGTGTCTCTCAGTTCCCCCCTCTCTCTCAGGGAGATATCTGTACCCTGACTGTTGTCTCTCAGTCCCCCCTCTCTCAGGGAGATAGCTGTGCACTGACTGGTGTCTCTCAGTCCCCTCTGTCTCAGGGAGATATCTGTACACTGACTGGTGTCTCTCAGTCCCCTCTCCCTCAGGGTGATATATGTACACTGACTGGTGTCTCTCAGTCCCCTCTCTCTCTCAGGGTGATATCTGTACACTGACTTGTGTCTCTCAGTCCCCTCCCTCTCAGTGAGATATCTGTAAAATGACTGGTGTCTCTCAATCCCCTCTCTCTCAGGGAGATATCTGTACACTGACTGGTGTCTCTCAGTCCCCTCTCTCTCAGGGAGATATCTGTACACTGACTCGTGTCTCTCAGTCCCCTCTCTCTCAGGGAAATATCTGTACACTGACTGGTGTCTCTCAGTCCCCTTTCTCTCTCAGGGAGATATCTCTACACTGACTGGTGTCTCTCAGTCCCCTCTCTCTCTCAGGGAGATATCTGTACACTGACTGGTGTCTCTCAGTCCCCTCTCTCTCAGGGAGATATCTGTACAATGACTGGTGTCTCTCAGTCCCCTCTCTCTCAGGGAGATATCTGTACACTGACTGGTGTCTCTCAGTCCCCTCTCTCTCAGGGAGATAACTGTACAATGACTGGTGTCTCTCAGTCCCCTCTCTCTCAGCGAGATATCTGTACACTGACTGGTGTCTCTCAGTCCCCTCTCTCTCAGGGAGATATCTGTACACTGACCGGTGTCTTTCAGTGCCCTCTCTCTCAGGGAGATAAGTGTACACTGACTGGTGTCTCTCAGTCCCCTCTCTCTCTCAGGGAGATAGCTGTATACTGTCTGGTGTCTCTCAGTCCGCTCCCTCAGGGAGATATCTGTACACTGACCGGTGTCTCTCAGTCCCTCTCTCTCAGGGAGATATCTGTACATTGACTGGTGTCTCTCAGTCCCCTCTCTCTCAGGGAGATATCTGTACACTGACTGGTGTCTCTCAGTCCCCTCTCTCTCTCAGGGAGATATCTGTACACTGACTGGTGTCTCTCAGTCCGCTCTCTCTCAGGGAGATATCTGTACACTGACTGGTGTCTCTCAGTCCTCTCTCTCTCAGGGAGATATCTGTACACTGACTGGTGTCTCTCTTCCCCTCTCTCTCAGGGATATATCTGTACACTGACTGGTGTCTCTCAGTCCCCTCTCTCCCAAGGAGATATCTGTACACTGACCGGTGTCTCTCAGTCCCCTCTCTCTCAGGGAGATAGCTGTACAATGACTGGTGTCTCTCAGTCCCCTCTCTCTAAGGGAGATATCTGTACACTGACTGGTGTCTCTCAGTCCCCTCTCTCTCAGGGAGATAGCTGTACAATGACTGGTGTCTCTCAGTCCCCTCTCTCTCAGGGAGATATCTGTACACTGACTGGTGTCTCTCAGTCCCCTCTCTCTCAGGGAGATATCTGTACACTGACTGGTGTCTCTCAGTCCCCTCTCTCTCAGGGAGATATCTGTACACTGACTGGTGTCTCTCAGTCCCCTCTCTCTCTCTGAGGGAGAAATCTGTACACTGACTGGTGTCTCTCAGTCCCCTCTCTCTCTCTGAAGGAGATATCTGTACACTGACTGGTGTCTCTCAGTCCCCCCTCTCTCTCAGGGAGATACCTGTACACTGACTGGTGTCTCTCAGTCCCCTCTCTCTCTCTGAGGGAGATATCTGTACACTGACTGGTGTCTCTCAGTCCCCTCTCTCTCTCAGGGAGATACCTGGACACTGACTGGTGTCTCTCAGTCCCCTCTCTCAGGGAGATATCTGTACACTGACTGGTGTCTCTCAGTCCCTCTCTCTCAGGGAGATACCTGTACACTGACTGGTGTCTCTCAGTCCCCTCTCTCTCAGGGAGATATCTGTACACTGACTGGTGTCTCTCAGTCCCCCTCTCTCTCTCTCAGGGAGATACATGTACACTGACTGGTGTCTCTCAGTCCCCTCTCTCTCAGGGAGATATCTGTACACTGACTGGTGTCTCTCAGTCCCCTCTCTCTCAGGGAGATATCTGTACACTGACTGGTGTCTCTCAGTCCCCCTCTCTCTCTCTCTCAGGGAGATATCTGTACACTGACTGGTGTCTCTCAGTCCCCTCTCTCTCAGGGAGATACCTGTACACTGACTGGTGTCTCTCAGTCCCCTCTCTCTCAGGGAGATATCTGTACACTGACTGGTGTCACTCAGTCCCCTCTCTCTCAGGGAGATATCTGTACACTGACTGGTGTCTCTCAGTCCCCTCTCTCTCAGGGAGATATCTGTACACTGACTGGTGTCTCTCAGTCCCCTCTCTCTCAGGGAGATATCTGTACACTGACTGGTGTCTCTCAGTCCCCTCTCTCTCTCTGAGGGAGATATCTGTACACTGACTGGTGTCTCTCAGTCCCCTCTCTCTCAGGGAGATATCTGTACACTGACTGGTGTTTCTCAGTCCCCTCTCTCTCAGGGAGATATCTGTACACTGACTGGTGTCTCTCAGTCCTCTCTCTCTCACGGAGATATCGGTACACTGGTGTCTCTCAGTCCCCTCTCTCTCAGGGAGATATCTGTACACTGACTGGTGTCTCTCAGTCCTCTCTCTCTCACGGAGATATCGGTACACTGTCTGGTGTCTCTCAGTTCCCTCTCTCTCTCAGGGAGATATCTGTACACTGACTGGTGTCTCTCAGTCCTCTCTCTCTCAGGGAGATAGCTGTACACTGACTGGTGTCTCTCAGTTCCCCCCTCTCTGTCAGGGAGATATCTGTACCCTGACTGTTGTCTCTCAGTCCCCCCTCTCTCAGGGAGATAGCTGTGCACTGACTGGTGTCTCTCAGTCCCCTCTCTCTCAGGGAGATATCTGTACACTGACTGGTGTCTCTCAGTCCCCTCTCTCTCAGGGAGATATCTGTACACTGACTGGTGTCTCTCAGTCCCCTCTCTCTCAGGGAGATATCTGTAAAATTACTGGTGTCTCTCAGTCTCCTCTCTCTCAGGGAGATATCTGTACACTGACTGGTGTCTCTCAGTCGCCTCTCTCTCAGGGAGATATCTGTACAATGACTGGTGTCTCTCAGTCCCCTCTCTCTCAGGGAGATATCTGTAGACTGACTGGTGTCTCTCAGTCCCCTCTCTCTCAGGGAGATATCTGTACACTGACCGGTGTATCTCAGTGCCCTCTCTCTCAGGGAGATATCTGTACACTGACTTGTGTCTCTCAGTCCCCTCTCTCTCTCAGGGAGATATCTGTACACTGACTGGTGTCTCTCAGTCCTCTCTCTCTCAGGGAGATATCTGTACACTGACTGGTGTTTCTCAGTCCCCTCTCTCTCAGGGAGATATCGGTACACTGACTGGTGTCTCTCAGTCCCCTCTCTCTCAGGGAGATATTTGTACACTGACTCGTGTCTCTCAGTCTCCTCTCTCTCAGGGAGATATCTGTACACTGACTCGTGTCTCTCAGTCCCCTCTCTCTCAGGGAGATATCTGTACACTGACTGGTGTCTCTCAGTCCTCTCTCTCTCACGGAGATATCGGTACACTGTCTGGTGTCTCTCAGTTCCCTCTCTCTCTCAGGGAGATATCTGTACACTGACTGGTGTCTCTCAGTCCTCTCTCTCTCAGGGAGATAGCTGTACACTGACTGGTGTCTCTCAGGTCCCCCCTCTCTCTCAGGGAGATATCTATACCCTGACTGTTGTCTCTCAGTCCCCCCTCTCTCAGGGAGATAGCTGTGCACTGACTGGTGTCTCTCAGTCCCCTCTCTCTCAGGGAGATATCTGTACACTGACTGGTGTCTCTCAGTCCCCTCTCCCTCAGGGTGATATATGTACACTGACTGGTGTCTCTCAGTCCCCACTCTCTCTCAGGGTGATATCTGTACACTGACTTGTGTCTCTCAGTCCCCTCCCTCTCAGGGAGATATCTGTACAATGACTGGTGTCTCTCAGTCCCCTCTCTCTCAGGGAGATATCTGTACACTGACTGGTGTCTCTCAGTCCCCTCTCTCTCAGGACGATATCTGTACACTGACTCGTGTCTCTCAGTCCCCTCTCTCTCAGGGAGATATCTGTACACTGACTGGTGTCTCTCAGTCCCCTTTCTCTCTCAGGGAGATATCTGTACACTGACTGGTGTCTCTCAGTCCCCTCTCTCTCAGGGAGATATCTGTACACTGACTGGTGTCTCTCAGTCCCCTCTCTCTCAGGGAGATATCTGTACAATGACTGGTGTCTCTCAGTCTCCTCTCTCTCAGGGAGATATCTGTACACTGACTGGTGTCTCTCAGTCCCCTCTCTCTCAGGGAGATATCTGTACAATGACTGGTGTCTCTCAGTCCCCTCTCTCTCAGGGAGATATCTGTACACTGACTGGTGTCTCTCAGTCCTCTCACTCTCACGGAGATATCGGTACACTGTCTGGTGTCTCTCAGTTCCCTCTCTCTCTCAGGGAGATATCTGTACACTGACTGGTGTCTCTCAGTCCTTTCTCTCTCAGGGAGATAGCTGTACACTGACTGGTGTCTCTCAGTTCCCCCCTCTCTATCAGGGAGATATCTGTACCCTGACTGTTGTCTCTCAGTCCCCCCTCTCTCAGGGAGATAGCTGTGCACTGACTGGTGTCTCTCAGTCCCCTCTCTCTCAGGGAGATATCTGTACACTGACTGGTGTCTCTCAGTCCCCTCTCCCTCAGGGTGATATATGTACACTGACTGGTGTCTCTCAGTCCCCTCTCTCTCAGGGAGATATCTGTACACTGACTGGTGTCTCTCAGTCCCCTCTCTCTCAGGGTGATATCTGTACACTGACTTGTGTCTCTCAGTCCCCTCCCTCTCAGGGAGATATCTGTACACTGACTGGTGTCTCTCAGTCCCCTCTCTCTCAGGGAGATAGCTGTACAATGACTGGTGTCTCTCAGTCCCCTCTCTCTCAGGGAGATATCTGTACACTGACTGGTGTCTCTCAGTCCCCTCTCTCTCAGGGAGATATTTGTACACTGACTCGTGTCTCTCAGTCCTCTCTCTCAGGTAGTTATCTGTACAGTGCTGTCTCTCAGTCCCCTTTCTCCCTCAGGGAGATATCTGTACACTGACTGGTGTCTCTCAGTCCCCTCTCTCTCTCAGGGTGATATCTGTACACTGACTTGTGTCTCTCAGTCCCCTCCCTCTCAGTGAGATATCTGTAAAATGACTGGTGTCTCTCAATCCCCTCTCTCTCAGGGAGATATCTGTACACTGACTGGTGTCTCTCAGTCCCCTCTCTCTCAGGGAGATATCTGTACACTGACTCGTGTCTCTCAGTCCCCTCTCTCTCAGGGAGATATCTGTACACTGACTGGTGTCTCTCAGTCCCCTCTCTCTCTCAGGGAGATATCTGTACACTGACTGGTGTCTCTCAGTCCCCTCTCTCTCAGGGAGATATCTGTACAATGACTGGTGTCTCTCAGTCCCCTCTCTCTCAGGGAGATATCTGTACACTGACTGGTGTCTCTCAGTCCCCTCTCTCTCAGGGAGATAACTGTACAATGACTGGTGTCTCTCAGTCCCCTCTCTCTCAGGGAGATATCTGTACACTGACTGGTGTCTCTCAGTCCCCTCTCTCTCAGGGAGATATCTGTACACTGACCGGTGTCTTTCAGTGCCCTCTCTCTCAGGGAGATAAGTGTACACTGACTGGTGTCTCTCAGTCCCCTCTCTCTCTCAGGGAGATAGCTGTATACTGTCTGGTGTCTCTCAGTCCGCTCCCTCAGGGAGATATCTGTACACTGACCGGTGTCTCTCAGTCCCTCTCTCTCAGGGAGATATCTGTACATTGACTGGTGTCTCTCAGTCCCCTCTCTCTCAGGGAGATATCTGTACACTGACTGGTGTCTCTCAGTCCCCTCTCTCTCTCAGGGAGATATCTGTACACTGACTGGTGTCTCTCAGTCCGCTCTCTCTCAGGGAGATATCTGTACACTGACTGGTGTCTCTCAGTCCTCTCTCTCTCAGGGAGATATCTGTACACTGACTGGTGTCTCTCTTCCCCTCTCTCTCAGGGATATATCTGTACACTGACTGGTGTCTCTCAGTCCCCTCTCTCCCAAGGAGATATCTGTACACTGACCGGTGTCTCTCAGTCCCCTCTCTCTCAGGGAGATAGCTGTACAATGACTGGTGTCTCTCAGTCCCCTCTCTCTAAGGGAGATATCTGTACACTGACTGGTGTCTCTCAGTCCCCTCTCTCTCAGGGAGATAGCTGTACAATGACTGGTGTCTCTCAGTCCCCTCTCTCTCAGGGAGATATCTGTACACTGACTGGTGTCTCTCAGTCCCCTCTCTCTCAGGGAGATATCTGTACACTGACTGGTGTCTCTCAGTCCCCTCTCTCTCAGGGAGATATCTGTACACTGACTGGTGTCTCTCAGTCCCCTCTCTCTCTCTGAGGGAGAAATCTGTACACTGACTGGTGTCTCTCAGTCCCCTCTCTCTCTCTGAAGGAGATATCTGTACACTGACTGGTGTCTCTCAGTCCCCCCTCTCTCTCAGGGAGATACCTGTACACTGACTGGTGTCTCTCAGTCCCCTCTCTCTCTCTGAGGGAGATATCTGTACACTGACTGGTGTCTCTCAGTCCCCTCTCTCTCTCAGGGAGATACCTGGACACTGACTGGTGTCTCTCAGTCCCCTCTCTCAGGGAGATATCTGTACACTGACTGGTGTCTCTCAGTCCCTCTCTCTCAGGGAGATACCTGTACACTGACTGGTGTCTCTCAGTCCCCTCTCTCTCAGGGAGATATCTGTACACTGACTGGTGTCTCTCAGTCCCCCTCTCTCTCTCTCAGGGAGATACCTGTACACTGACTGGTGTCTCTCAGTCCCCTCTCTCTCAGGGAGATATCTGTACACTGACTGGTGTCTCTCAGTCCCCTCTCTCTCAGGGAGATATCTGTACACTGACTGGTGTCTCTCAGTCCCCCTCTCTCTCTCTCTCAGGGAGATATCTGTACACTGACTGGTGTCTCTCAGTCCCCTCTCTCTCAGGGAGATACCTGTACACTGACTGGTGTCTCTCAGTCCCCTCTCTCTCAGGGAGATATCTGTACACTGACTGGTGTCACTCAGTCCCCTCTCTCTCAGGGAGATATCTGTACACTGACTGGTGTCTCTCAGTCCCCTCTCTCTCAGGGAGATATCTGTACACTGACTGGTGTCTCTCAGTCCCCTCTCTCTCAGGGAGATATCTGTACACTGACTGGTGTCTCTCAGTCCCCTCTCTCTCTCTGAGGGAGATATCTGTACACTGACTGGTGTCTCTCAGTCCCCTCTCTCTCAGGGAGATATCTGTACACTGACTGGTGTTTCTCAGTCCCCTCTCTCTCAGGGAGATATCTGTACACTGACTGGTGTCTCTCAGTCCTCTCTCTCTCACGGAGATATCGGTACACTGGTGTCTCTCAGTCCCCTCTCTCTCAGGGAGATATCTGTACACTGACTGGTGTCTCTCAGTCCTCTCTCTCTCACGGAGATATCGGTACACTGTCTGGTGTCTCTCAGTTCCCTCTCTCTCTCAGGGAGATATCTGTACACTGACTGGTGTCTCTCAGTCCTCTCTCTCTCAGGGAGATAGCTGTACACTGACTGGTGTCTCTCAGTTCCCCCCTCTCTGTCAGGGAGATATCTGTACCCTGACTGTTGTCTCTCAGTCCCCCCTCTCTCAGGGAGATAGCTGTGCACTGACTGGTGTCTCTCAGTCCCCTCTCTCTCAGGGAGATATCTGTACACTGACTGGTGTCTCTCAGTCCCCTCTCTCTCAGGGAGATATCTGTACACTGACTGGTGTCTCTCAGTCCCCTCTCTCTCAGGGAGATATCTGTAAAATTACTGGTGTCTCTCAGTCTCCTCTCTCTCAGGGAGATATCTGTACACTGACTGGTGTCTCTCAGTCGCCTCTCTCTCAGGGAGATATCTGTACAATGACTGGTGTCTCTCAGTCCCCTCTCTCTCAGGGAGATATCTGTAGACTGACTGGTGTCTCTCAGTCCCCTCTCTCTCAGGGAGATATCTGTACACTGACCGGTGTATCTCAGTGCCCTCTCTCTCAGGGAGATATCTGTACACTGACTTGTGTCTCTCAGTCCCCTCTCTCTCTCAGGGAGATATCTGTACACTGACTGGTGTCTCTCAGTCCTCTCTCTCTCAGGGAGATATCTGTACACTGACTGGTGTTTCTCAGTCCCCTCTCTCTCAGGGAGATATCGGTACACTGACTGGTGTCTCTCAGTCCCCTCTCTCTCAGGGAGATATTTGTACACTGACTCGTGTCTCTCAGTCTCCTCTCTCTCAGGGAGATATCTGTACACTGACTCGTGTCTCTCAGTCCCCTCTCTCTCAGGGAGATATCTGTACACTGACTGGTGTCTCTCAGTCCTCTCTCTCTCACGGAGATATCGGTACACTGTCTGGTGTCTCTCAGTTCCCTCTCTCTCTCAGGGAGATATCTGTACACTGACTGGTGTCTCTCAGTCCTCTCTCTCTCAGGGAGATAGCTGTACACTGACTGGTGTCTCTCAGGTCCCCCCTCTCTCTCAGGGAGATATCTATACCCTGACTGTTGTCTCTCAGTCCCCCCTCTCTCAGGGAGATAGCTGTGCACTGACTGGTGTCTCTCAGTCCCCTCTCTCTCAGGGAGATATCTGTACACTGACTGGTGTCTCTCAGTCCCCTCTCCCTCAGGGTGATATATGTACACTGACTGGTGTCTCTCAGTCCCCACTCTCTCTCAGGGTGATATCTGTACACTGACTTGTGTCTCTCAGTCCCCTCCCTCTCAGGGAGATATCTGTACAATGACTGGTGTCTCTCAGTCCCCTCTCTCTCAGGGAGATATCTGTACACTGACTGGTGTCTCTCAGTCCCCTCTCTCTCAGGACGATATCTGTACACTGACTCGTGTCTCTCAGTCCCCTCTCTCTCAGGGAGATATCTGTACACTGACTGGTGTCTCTCAGTCCCCTTTCTCTCTCAGGGAGATGTCTGTACACTGACTGGTGTCTCTCAGTCCCCTCTCTCTCAGGGAGATATCTGTACACTGACTGGTGTCTCTCAGTCCCCTCTCTCTCAGGGAGATATCTGTACAATGACTGGTGTCTCTCAGTCTCCTCTCTCTCAGGGAGATATCTGTACACTGACTGGTGTCTCTCAGTCCCCTCTCTCTCAGGGAGATATCTGTACAATGACTGGTGTCTCTCAGTCCCCTCTCTCTCAGGGAGATATCTGTACACTGACTGGTGTCTCTCAGTCCTCTCACTCTCACGGAGATATCGGTACACTGTCTGGTGTCTCTCAGTTCCCTCTCTCTCTCAGGGAGATATCTGTACACTGACTGGTGTCTCTCAGTCCTTTCTCTCTCAGGGAGATAGCTGTACACTGACTGGTGTCTCTCAGTTCCCCCCTCTCTATCAGGGAGATATCTGTACCCTGACTGTTGTCTCTCAGTCCCCCCTCTCTCAGGGAGATAGCTGTGCACTGACTGGTGTCTCTCAGTCCCCTCTCTCTCAGGGAGATATCTGTACACTGACTGGTGTCTCTCAGTCCCCTCTCCCTCAGGGTGATATATGTACACTGACTGGTGTCTCTCAGTCCCCTCTCTCTCTCAGGGTGATATCTGTACACTGACTTGTGTCTCTCAGTCCCCTCCCTCTCAGGGAGATATCTGTACAATGACTGGTGTCTCTCAGTCCCCTCTCTCTCAGGGAGATATCTGTACACTGACTGGTGTCTCTCAGTCCCCTCTCTCTCAGGGAGATATTTGTACACTGACTCGTGTCTCTCAGTCCTCTCTCTCAGGTAGTTATCTGTACAGTGCTGTCTCTCAGTCCCCTTTCTCTCTCTGGGAGATATCTGTACACTGACTGGTGTCTCTCAGTCCTCCCTCTCTATCAGGGAGATATAGGTACACTGACCGGTGTCTCTCAGTCCCTCTACCTCAGGGAGATATCTGTACACTGACTGGTGTCTCTCAGTCCTCCCGCTCTCTCACGGAGATATCTGTACACGGACTGGTGTCTCTCAGTCCTCCGTCTCTCTCAGGTAGATATCGGTACACTGACCGGTGTCTCTCAGTCCCTCTCTCTCAGGGAGATATCTGTACACTGACTGGTGTCTCTCAGTCCCTTCTCTCTCAGGGAGATATCTGTACACTGACTGGTGTCTCTCAGTCCTCTCTCTCTCACGGAGATATCGGTACACTGGTGTCTCTCAGTCCCCTCTCTCTCAGGGAGATATCTGTACACTGACTGGTGTCTCTCAGTCCTCTCTCTCTCACGGAGATATCGGTACACTGTCTGGTGTCTCTCAGTTCCCTCTCTCTCTCAGGGAGATATCTGTACACTGACTGGTGTCTCTCAGTCCTCTCTCTCTCAGGGAGATAGCTGTACACTGACTGGTGTCTCTCAGTTCCCCCCTCTCTCTCAGGGAGATATCTGTACCCTGACTGTTGTCTCTCAGTCCCCCCTCTCTCAGGGAGATAGCTGTGCACTGACTGGTGTCTCTCAGTCCCCTCTCTCTCAGGGAGATATCTGTACACTGACTGGTGTCTCTCAGTCCCCTCTCTCTCAGGACAATATCTGTACACTGACTCGTGTCTCTCAGTCCCCTCTCTCTCAGGGAGATATCTGTACACTGACTGGTGTCTCTCAGTCCCCTTTCTCTCTCAGGGAGATATCTGTACACTGACTGGTGTCTCTCAGTCCCCTCTCTCTCAGGGAGATATCTGTACACTGACTGGTGTCTCTCAGTCTCCTCTCTCTCAGGGAGATATCTGTACACTGACTGGTGTCTCTCAGTCCTCCGTCTCTCTCAGGTAGATATCGGTACACTGACCGGTGTCTCTCAGTCCCTCTCTCTCAGGGAGATATCTGTACACTGACTGGTGTCTCTCAGTCCCTTCTCTCTCAGGGAGATATCTGTACACTGACTGGTGTCTCTCAGTCCTCTCTCTCTCACGGAGATATCGGTACACTGGTGTCTCTCAGTCACCTCTCTCTCAGGGAGATATCTGTACACTGACTGGTGTCTCTCAGTCCTCTCTCTCTCACGGAGATATCGGTACACTGTCTGGTGTCTCTCAGTTCCCTCTCTCTCTCAGGGAGATATCTGTACACTGACTGGTGTCTCTCAGTCCTCTCTCTCTCAGGGAGATAGCTGTACACTGACTGGTGTCTCTCAGTTCCCCCCTCTCTCTCAGGGAGATATCTGTACCCTGACTGTTGTCTCTCAGTCCCCCCTCTCTCAGGGAGATAGCTGTGCACTGACTGGTGTCTCTCAGTCCCCTCTCTCTCAGGGAGATATCTGTACACTGACTGGTGTCTCTCAGTCCCCTCTCTCTCAGGACGATATCTGTACACTGACTCGTGTCTCTCAGTCCCCTCTCTCTCAGGGAGATATCTGTACACTGACTGGTGTCTCTCAGTCCCCTTTCTCTCTCAGGGAGATATCTGTACACTGACTGGTGTCTCTCAGTCCCCTCTCTCTCAGGGAGATATCTGTACACTGACTGGTGTCTCTCAGTCCCCTCTCTCTCAGGGAGATATCTGTAAAATTACTGGTGTCTCTCAGTCTCCTCTCTCTCAGGGAGATATCTGTACACTGACTGGTGTCTCTCAGTCGCCTCTCTCTTAGGGAGATATCTGTACAATGACTGGTGTCTCTCAGTCCCCTCTCTCTCAGGGAGATATCTGTAGACTGACTGGTGTCTCTCAGTCCCCTCTCTCTCAGGGAGATATCTGTACACTGACCGGTGTATCTCAGTGCCCTCTCTCTCAGGGAGATATCTGTACACTGACTTGTGTCTCTCAGTCCCCTCTCTCTCTCAGGGAGATATCTGTACACTGACTGGTGTCTCTCAGTCCTCTCTCTCTCAGGGAGATATCTGTACACTGACTGGTGTTTCTCAGTCCCCTCTCTCTCAGGGAGATATCTGTACACTGACTGGTGTCTCTCAGTCCCCTCTCTCTCAGGGAGATATCTGTACACTGACTGGTGTCTCTCAATCCCCACTCTCTCAGGGAGATATCTGTACACTGACCGGTGTCTCTCAGTCCCCTCTCTCTCAGGGAGATATCTGTACACTGACTGGTGTCTCTTAATCCCCTCTCTCTCAGGGAGATATCTGTACACTGACCGGTGTCTCTCAGTCCCCTCTCTCTCAGGGAGATATCTGTGCACTGACTGGTGTCTCTCAGTCCCCTCTCTCTCAGGGAGATATCTGTACACTGACTGGTGTCTCTCAGTCCCCTCTCTCTCAGGGAGATATCTGTACACTGACTCGTGTCTCTCAGTCCTCTCTCTCAGGTAGTTATCTGTACACTGCTGTCTCTCAGTCCCCTTTCTCCCTCAGGGAGATATCTGTACACTGACTGGTGTCTCTCAGTCCTCCCTCTCTATCAGGGAGATATCGGTACACTGACCGGTGTCTCTCAGTCCCTCTACCTCAGGGAGATATCTGTACACTGACTGGTGTCTCTCAGTCCTCCCGCTCTCTCACGGAGATATCTGTACACGGACTGGTGTCTCTCAGTCCTCCGTCTCTCTCAGGTAGATATCGGTACACTGACCGGTGTCTCTCAGTCCCTCTCTCTCAGGGAGATATCTGTACACTGACTGGTGTCTCTCAGTCCCTTCTCTCTCAGGGAGATATCTGTACACTGACTGGTGTCTCTCAGTCCTCTCTCTCTCACGGAGATATCGGTACACTGGTGTCTCTCAGTCCCCTCTCTCTCAGGGAGATATCTGTACACTGACTGGTGTCTCTCAGTCCTCTCTCTCTCACGGAGATATCGGTACACTGTCTGGTGTCTCTCAGTTCCCTCTCTCTCTCAGGGAGATATCTGTACACTGACTGGTGTCTCTCAGTCCTCTCTCTCTCAGGGAGATAGCTGTACACTGACTGGTGTCTCTCAGTTCCCCCCTCTCTCTCAGGGAGATATCTATACCCTGACTGTTGTCTCTCAGTCCCCCCTCTCTCAGGGAGATAGCTGTGCACTGACTGGTGTCTCTCAGTCCCCTCTCTCTTAGGGAGATATCTGTACACTGACTGGTGTCTCTCAGTCCCCTCTCCCTCAGGGTGATATATGTACACTGACTGGTGTCTCTCAGTCCCCACTCTCTCTCAGGGTGATATCTGTACACTGACTTGTGTCTCTCAGTCCCCTCCCTCTCAGGGAGATATCTGTACAATGACTGGTGTCTCTCAGTCCCCTCTCTCTCAGGGAGATATCTGTACACTGACTGGTGTCTCTCAGTCCCCTCTCTCTCAGGACGATATCTGTACACTGACTCGTGTCTCTCAGTCCCCTCTCTCTCAGGGAGATATCTGTACACTGACTGGTGTCTCTCAGTCCCCTTTCTCTCTCAGGGAGATATCTGTACACTGACTGGTGTCTCTCAGTCCCCTCTCTCTCAGGGAGATATCTGTACACTGACTGGTGTCTCTCAGTCCCCTCTCTCTCAGGGAGATATCTGTACAATGACTGGTGTCTCTCAGTCTCCTCTCTCTCAGGGAGATATCTGTACACTGACTGGTGTCTCTCAGTCCCCTCTCTCTCAGGGAGATATCTGTACAATGACTGGTGTCTCTCAGTCCCCTCTCTCTCAGGGAGATATCTGTACACTGACTGGTGTCTCTCAGTCCTCTCACTCTCACGGAGATATCGGTACACTGTCTGGTGTCTCTCAGTTCCCTCTCTCTCTCAGGGAGATATCTGTACACTGACTGGTGTCTCTCAGTCCTTTCTCTCTCAGGGAGATAGCTGTACACTGACTGGTGTCTCTCAGTTCCCCCCTCTCTCTCAGGGAGATATCTGTACACTGACTGGTGTCTCTCAGTCCCCTCTCTCTCAGGGAGATATCTGTACACTGACTGGTGTCTCTCAGTCCCCTCTCCCTCAGGGTGATATATGTACACTGACTGGTGTCTCTCAGTCCCCTCTCTCTCTCAGGGTGATATCTGTACACTGACTTGTGTCTCTCAGTCCCCTCCCTCTCAGGGAGATATCTGTACAATGACTGGTGTCTCTCAGTCCCCTCTCTCTCAGGGAGATATCTGTACACTGACTGGTGTCTCTCAGTCCCCTCTCTCTCAGGGAGATATCTGTACACTGACTCGTGTCTCTCAGTCCTCTCTCTCAGGTAGTTATCTGTACAGTGCTGTCTCTCAGTCCCCTTTCTCCCTCAGGGAGATATCTGTACACTGACTGGTGTCTCTCAGTCCTCCGTCTCTCTCAGGTAGATATCGGTACACTGACCGGTGTCTCTCAGTCCCTCTCTCTCAGGGAGATATCTGTACACTGACTGGTGTCTCTCAGTCCCTTCTCTCTCAGGGAGATATCTGTACACTGACTGGTGTCTCTCAGTCCTCTCTCTCTCACGGAGATATCGGTACACTGGTGTCTCTCAGTCCCCTCTCTCTCAGGGAGATATCTGTACACTGACTGGTGTCTCACAGTCCTCTCTCTCTCACGGAGATATCGGTACACTGTCTGGTGTCTCTCAGTTCCCTCTCTCTCTCAGGGAGATATCTGTACACTGACTGGTGTCTCTCAGTCCTCTCTCTCTCAGGGAGATAGCTGTACACTGACTGGTGTCTCTCAGTTCCCCCCTCTCTCTCAGGGAGATATCTGTACCCTGACTGTTGTCTCTCAGTCCCCCCTCTCTCAGGGAAATAGCTGTGCACTGACTGGTGTCTCTCAGTCCCCTCTCTATCAGGGAGATATCTGTACACTGACTGGTGTCTCTCAGTCCCCTCTCTCTCAGGACGATATCTGTACACTGACTCGTGTCTCTCAGTCCGCTCTCTCTCAGGGAGATATCTGTACACTGACTGGTGTCTCTCAGTCCCCTCTCTCTCAGGGAGATATCTGTAAAATTACTGGTGTCTCTCAGTCTCCTCTCTCTCAGGGAGATATCTGTACACTGACTGGTGTCTCTCAGTCGCCTCTCTCTCAGGGAGATATCTGTACAATGACTGGTGTCTCTCAGTCCCCTCTCTCTCAGGGAGATATCTGTACACTGACTGGTGTCTCTCAGTCCCCTCTCTCTCAGGGAGATATCTGTACACTGACCGGTGTATCTCAGTGCCCTCTCTCTCAGGGAGATATCTGTACACTGACTTGTGTCTCTCAGTCCCCTCTCTCTCTCAGGGAGATATCTGTACACTGACTGGTGTCTCTCAGTCCTCTCTCTCTCAGGGAGATATCTGTACACTGACTGGTGTTTCTCAGTCCCCTCTCTCTCAGGGAGATATCTGTACACTGACTGGTGTCTCTCAGTCCCCTCTCTCTCAGGGAGATATCTGTACACTGACTGGTGTCTCTCAATCCCCACTCTCTCAGGGAGATATCTGTACAGTGACTGGTGTCTCTCAGTCCCCTCTCTCTCAGGGAGATATCTGTACACTGACTGGTGTCTCTCAGTCCCCTCTCTCTCAGGGAGATATCTGTTCACTGACTGGTGTCTCTCAGTCCACTCTCTCAGGGAGATAGCTGTATACTGTCTGGTGTCTCTCAGTCCGCTCCCTCAGGGAGTTATCTGTACACTGACGGGTGTCTCTCAGTCCCCTCTCTCTCATGGAGATATCGGTACACTGACTGGTGTCTCTCAGTCCGCTCTCTCTCAGGGAGATATCTGTACACTGACTGGTGTCTCTCAGTCCTCTCTCTCTCAGGGAGATATCTGTACACTGACTGGTGTCTCTCAGTGTTCTCTCACTGAGGAAGATATCTGTACACTGACTGGTGTCTCTCTGTCCTCTCTCTCTCAGGGAGATATCTGTACACTGGTGTCTCTCAGTCCCCTCTCTCTCAGGGAGATATCTGTACACTGACAGGTGTCTCTCAGTCCCTTCTCTCTCAGGGAGATATCTGTACACTGACTGGTGTCTCTCAGTGTTCTCTCACTGAGGAAGATATCTGTACACTGACTGGTGTCTCTCTGTCCTCTCTCTCTCAGGGAGATATCTGTACACTGGTGTCTCTCAGTCCCCTCTCTCTCAGGGAGATATCTGTACACTGACTGGTGTCTCTCAGTCCTCTCTCTCTCACGGAGATATCGGTACACTGTCTGGTGTCTCTCAGTTCCCTCTCTCTCTCAGGGAGATATCTGTACACTGACTGGTGTCTCTCAGTCCTCTCTCTCTCAGGGAGATAGCTGTACACTGACTGGTGTCTCTCAGTTCCCCCCTCTCTCTCAGGGAGATATCTGTACCCTGACTGTTGTCTCTCAGTCCCCCCTCTCTCAGGGAGATAGCTGTGCACTGACTGGTGTCTCTCAGTCCCCTCTCTCTCAGGGAGATATCTGTACACTGACTAGTGTCTCTCAGTCCCCTCTCCCTCAGGGTGATATATGTACACTGACTGGTGTCTCTCAGTCCCCTCTCTCTCTCAGGGTGATATCTGTACACTGACTTGTGTCTCTCAGTCCCCTCCCTCTCAGGGAGATATCTGTACAATGACTGGTGTCTCTCAGTCCCCTCTCTCTCAGGGAGATATCTGTACACTGACTGGTGTCTCTCAGTCCCCTCTCTCTCAGGGAGATATCTGTACACTGACTCGTGTCTCTCAGTCCCCTCTCTCTCAGGGAGATATCTGTACACTGACTGGTGTCTCTCAGTCCCCTTTCTCTCTCAGGGAGATATCTGTACACTGACTGGTGTCTCTCAGTCCTCTCACTCTCACGGAGATATCGGTACACTGTCTGGTGTCTCTCAGTTCCCTCTCTCTCTGAGGGAGATATCTGTACACTGACTGGTGTCTCTCAGTCCTCTCTCTCTCAGGGAGATAGCTGTACACTGACTGGTGTCTCTCAGTTCCCCCCTCTCTCTCAGGGAGATATCTGTACCCTGACTGTTGTCTCTCAGTCCCCCCTCTCTCAGGGAGATATCTGTACACTGACTGGTGTCTCTCAATCCCCTCTCCCTCAGGGTGATATATGTACACTGACTGGTGTCTCTCAGTCCCCTCTCTCTCTCAGGGTGATATCTGTACACTGACTTGTGTCTCTCAGTCCCCTCCCTCTCAGGGAGATATCTGTACAATGACTGGTGTCTCTCAGTCCCCTCTCTCTCAGCGAGATATCTGTACACTGACTGGTGTCTCTCAGTCCCCTCTCTCTCAGGGAGATATCTGTACACTGACTCGTGTCTCTCAGTCCCCTCTCTCTCAGGGAGATATCTGTACACTGACTGGTGTCTCTCAGTCCCCTTTCTCTCTCAGGGAGATATCTGTACACTGACTGGTGTCTCTCAGTCCCCTCTCTCTCTCAGGGAGATATCTGTACACTGACTGGTGTCTCTCAGTCCTCTCTCTCTCACGGAGATATCGGTACACTGGTGTCTCTCAGTCCCCTCTCTCTCAGGGAGATATCTGTACACTGACTGGTGTCTCTCAGTCCTCTCTCTCTCACGGAGATATCGGTACACTGTCTGGTGTCTCTCAGTTCCCTCTCTCTCTCAGGGAGATATCTGTACACTGACTGGTGTCTCTCAGTCCTCTCTCTCTCAGGGAGATAGCTGTACACTGACTGGTGTCTCTCAGTTCCCCCCTCTCTCTCAGGGAGATATCTATACCCTGACTGTTGTCTCTCAGTCCCCCCTCTCTCAGGGAGATAGCTGTGCACTGACTGGTGTCTCTCAGTCCCCTCTCTCTTAGGGAGATATCTGTACACTGACTGGTGTCTCTCAGTCCCCTCTCCCTCAGGGTGATATATGTACACTGACTGGTGTCTCTCAGTCCCCACTCTCTCTCAGGGTGATATCTGTACACTGACTTGTGTCTCTCAGTCCCCTCCCTCTCAGGGAGATATCTGTACAATGACTGGTGTCTCTCAGTCCCCTCTCTCTCAGGGAGATATCTGTACACTGACTGGTGTCTCTCAGTCCCCTCTCTCTCAGGACGATATCTGTACACTGACTCGTGTCTCTCAGTCCCCTCTCTCTCAGGGAGATATCTGTACACTGACTGGTGTCTCTCAGTCCCCTTTCTCTCTCAGGGAGATATCTGTACACTGACTGGTGTCTCTCAGTCCCCTCTCTCTCAGGGAGATATCTGTACACTGACTGGTGTCTCTCAGTCCCCTCTCTCTCAGGGAGATATCTGTACAATGACTGGTGTCTCTCAGTCTCCTCTCTCTCAGGGAGATATCTGTACACTGACTGGTGTCTCTCAGTCCCCTCTCTCTCAGGGAGATATCTGTACAATGACTGGTGTCTCTCAGTCCCCTCTCTCTCAGGGAGATATCTGTACACTGACTGGGGTCTCTCAGTCCTCTCACTCTCACGGAGATATCGGTACACTGTCTGGTGTCTCTCAGTTCCCTCTCTCTCTCAGGGAGATATCTGTACACTGACTGGTGTCTCTCAGTCCTTTCTCTCTCAGGGAGATAGCTGTACACTGACTGGTGTCTCTCAGTTCCCCCCTCTCTCTCAGGGAGATATCTGTACCCTGACTGTTGTCTCTCAGTCCCCCCTCTCTCAGGGAGATAGCTGTGCACTGACTGGTGTCTCTCAGTCCCCTCTCTCTCAGGGAGATATCTGTACACTGACTGGTGTCTCTCAGTCCCCTCTCCCTCAGGGTGATATATGTACACTGACTGGTGTCTCTCAGTCCCCTCTCTCTCTCAGGGTGATATCTGTACACTGACTTGTGTCTCTCAGTCCCCTCCCTCTCAGGGAGATATCTGTACACTGACTGGTGTCTCTCAGTCCCCTCTCTCTCAGGGAGATATCTGTACAATGACTGGTGTCTCTCAGTCCCCTTTCTCCCTCAGGGAGATATCTGTACACTGACTGGTGTCTCTCAGTCCTCCGTCTCTCTCAGGTAGATATCGGTACACTGACCGGTGTCTCTCAGTCCCTCTCTCTCAGGGAGATATCTGTACACTGACTGGTGTCTCTCAGTCCCTTCTCTCTCAGGGAGATATCTGTACACTGACTGGTGTCTCTCAGTCCTCTCTCTCTCACGGAGATATCGGTACACTGGTGTCTCTCAGTCCCCTCTCTCTCAGGGAGATATCTGTACACTGACTGGTGTCTCACAGTCCTCTCTCTCTCACGGAGATATCGGTACACTGTCTGGTGTCTCTCAGTTCCCTCTCTCTCTCAGGGAGATATCTGTACACTGACTGGTGTCTCTCAGTCCTCTCTCTCTCAGGGAGATAGCTGTACACTGACTGGTGTCTCTCAGTTCCCCCCTCTCTCTCAGGGAGATATCTGTACCCTGACTGTTGTCTCTCAGTCCCCCCTCTCTCAGGGAAATAGCTGTGCACTGACTGGTGTCTCTCAGTCCCCTCTCTATCAGGGAGATATCTGTACACTGACTGGTGTCTCTCAGTCCCCTCTCTCTCAGGACGATATCTGTACACTGACTCGTGTCTCTCAGTCCGCTCTCTCTCAGGGAGATATCTGTACACTGACTGGTGTCTCTCAGTCCCCTCTCTCTCAGGGAGATATCTGTAAAATTACTGGTGTCTCTCAGTCTCCTCTCTCTCAGGGAGATATCTGTACACTGACTGGTGTCTCTCAGTCGCCTCTCTCTCAGGGAGATATCTGTACAATGACTGGTGTCTCTCAGTCCCCTCTCTCTCAGGGAGATATCTGTACACTGACTGGTGTCTCTCAGTCCCCTCTCTCTCAGGGAGATATCTGTACACTGACCGGTGTATCTCAGTGCCCTCTCTCTCAGGGAGATATCTGTACACTGACTTGTGTCTCTCAGTCCCCTCTCTCTCTCAGGGAGATATCTGTACACTGACTGGTGTCTCTCAGTCCTCTCTCTCTCAGGGAGATATCTGTACACTGACTGGTGTTTCTCAGTCCCCTCTCTCTCAGGGAGATATCTGTACACTGACTGGTGTCTCTCAGTCCCCTCTCTCTCAGGGAGATATCTGTACACTGACTGGTGTCTCTCAATCCCCACTCTCTCAGGGAGATATCTGTACACTGACTGGTGTCTCTCAGTCCCCTCTCTCTCAGGGAGATATCTGTACACTGACTGGTGTCTCTCAGTCCCCTCTCTCTCAGGGAGATATCTGTTCACTGACTGGTGTCTCTCAGTCCACTCTCTCAGGGAGATAGCTGTATACTGTCTGGTGTCTCTCAGTCCGCTCCCTCAGGGAGTTATCTGTACACTGACGGGTGTCTCTCAGTCCCCTCTCTCTCATGGAGATATCGGTACACTGACTGGTGTCTCTCAGTCCGCTCTCTCTCAGGGAGATATCTGTACACTGACTGGTGTCTCTCAGTCCTCTCTCTCTCAGGGAGATATCTGTACACTGACTGGTGTCTCTCAGTGTTCTCTCACTGAGGAAGATATCTGTACACTGACTGGTGTCTCTCTGTCCTCTCTCTCTCAGGGAGATATCTGTACACTGGTGTCTCTCAGTCCCCTCTCTCTCAGGGAGATATCTGTACACTGACAGGTGTCTCTCAGTCCCTTCTCTCTCAGGGAGATATCTGTACACTGACTGGTGTCTCTCAGTGTTCTCTCACTGAGGAAGATATCTGTACACTGACTGGTGTCTCTCTGTCCTCTCTCTCTCAGGGAGATATCTGTACACTGGTGTCTCTCAGTCCCCTCTCTCTCAGGGAGATATCTGTACACTGACTGGTGTCTCTCAGTCCTCTCTCTCTCACGGAGATATCGGTACACTGTCTGGTGTCTCTCAGTTCCCTCTCTCTCTCAGGGAGATATCTGTACACTGACTGGTGTCTCTCAGTCCTCTCTCTCTCAGGGAGATAGCTGTACACTGACTGGTGTCTCTCAGTTCCCCCCTCTCTCTCAGGGAGATATCTGTACCCTGACTGTTGTCTCTCAGTCCCCCCTCTCTCAGGGAGATAGCTGTGCACTGACTGGTGTCTCTCAGCCCCCTCTCTCTCAGGGAGATATCTGCACACTGACTAGTGTCTCTCAGTCCCCTCTCCCTCAGGGTGATATATGTACACTGACTGGTGTCTCTCAGTCCCCTCTCTCTCTCAGGGTGATATCTGTACACTGACTTGTGTCTCTCAGTCCCCTCCCTCTCAGGGAGATATCTGTACAATGACTGGTGTCTCTCAGTCCCCTCTCTCTCAGGGAGATATCTGTACACTGACTGGTGTCTCTCAGTCCCCTCTCTCTCAGGGAGATATCTGTACACTGACTCGTGTCTCTCAGTCCCCTCTCTCTCAGGGAGATATCTGTACACTGACTGGTGTCTCTCAGTCCCCTTTCTCTCTCAGGGAGATATCTGTACACTGACTGGTGTCTCTCAGTCCTCTCACTCTCACGGAGATATCGGTACACTGTCTGGTGTCTCTCAGTTCCCTCTCTCTCTGAGGGAGATATCTGTACACTGACTGGTGTCTCTCAGTCCTCTCTCTCTCAGGGAGATAGCTGTACACTGACTGGTGTCTCTCAGTTCCCCCCTCTCTCTCAGGGAGATATCTGTACCCTGACTGTTGTCTCTCAGTCCCCCCTCTCTCAGGGAGATATCTGTACACTGACTGGTGTCTCTCAATCCCCTCTCCCTCAGGGTGATATATGTACACTGACTGGTGTCTCTCAGTCCCCTCTCTCTCTCAGGGTGATATCTGTACACTGACTTGTGTCTCTCAGTCCCCTCCCTCTCAGGGAGATATCTGTACAATGACTGGTGTCTCTCAGTCCCCTCTCTCTCAGCGAGATATCTGTACACTGACTGGTGTCTCTCAGTCCCCTCTCTCTCAGGGAGATATCTGTACACTGACTCGTGTCTCTCAGTCCCCTCTCTCTCAGGGAGATATCTGTACACTGACTGGTGTCTCTCAGTCCCCTTTCTCTCTCAGGGAGATATCTGTACACTGACTGGTGTCTCTCAGTCCCCTCTCTCTCTCAGGGAGATATCTGTACACTGACTGGTGTCTCTCAGTCCCCTCTCTCTCAGGGAGATATCTGTACAATGACTGGCGTCTCTCAGTCCCCTCTCTCTCAGGGAGATATCTGTACACTGACTGGTGTCTCTCAGTCCCCTCTCTCTCAGGGAGATAACTGTACAATGACTGGTGTCTCTCAGTCCCCTCTCTCTCAGGGAGATATCTGTACACTGACTGGTGTCTCTCAGTCCCCTCTCTCTCAGGGAGATATCTGTACACTGACCGGTGTCTCTCAGTGCCCTCTCTCTCAGGGAGATATCTGTACACTGACTGGTGCCTCTCAGTCCCCTCTCTCTCTCAGGGAGATAGCTGTATACTGTCTGGTGTCTCTCAGTCCGCTCCCTCAGGGAGATATCTGTACACTGACTGGTGTTTCTCAGTCCCCTCTCTCTCAGGGAGATATCTGTACACTGACTGGTGTCTCTCAGTCCGCTCTCTCTCAGGGAGATATCTGTACACTGACTGGTGTCTCTCAGTCCTCTCTCTCTCAGGGAGATATCTGTACACTGACTGGTGTCTCTCTTCCCCTCTCTCTCAGGGAGATATCTGTACACTGACTGGTGTCTCTCAGTCCCCTCTCTCCCAAGGAGATATCTGTACACTGACCGGTGTCTCTCAGTCCCCTCTCTCTCAGGGAGATAGCTGTACAATGACTGGTGTCTCTCAGTCCCCTCTCTCTCAGGGAGATATCTGTACACTGACTGCTGTCTCTCAGTCCCCTCTCTCTCAGGGAGATAGCTGTACAATGACTGGTGTCTCTCAGTCCCCTCTCTCTCAGGGAGATATCTGTACACTGACTGGTGTCTCTCAGTCCCCTCTCTCTCAGGGAGATATCTGTACACTGACTGGTGTCTCTCAGTCCCCTCTCTCTCAGGGAGATATCTGTACGCTGACTGGTGTCTCTCAGTCCCCTCTCTCTCTCTGAGGGAGAAATCTGTACACTGACTGGTGTCTCTCAGTCCCCTCTCTCTCTCTGAGGGAGATATCTGTACACTGACTGGTGTCTCTCAGTCCCCTCTCTCTCTCAGGGAGATAGCTGTACACTGACTGGTGTCTCTCAGTTCCCTGCCCTCTCTCAGGGAGATATCTGTACCCTGACTGATGTCTCTCAGTCCCCCCTCTCTCAGGGAGATAGCTGTGCACTGACTGGTGTCTCTCAGTCCCCTCTCTCTCAGGGAGATATCTGTACACTGACTAGTGTCTCTCAGTCCCCTCTCCCTCAGGGTGATATGTGTACACTGACTGGTGTCTCTCAGTCCCCTCTCTCTCTCAGGGTGATATCTGTACACTGACTTGTGTCTCTCAGTCCCCTCCCTCTCAGGGAGATATCTGTACAATGACTGGTGTCTCTCAGTCCCCTCTCTCTCAGGGAGATATCTGTACACTGACTGGTGTCTCTCAGTCCCCTCTCTCTCAGGGAGATATCTGTACACTGACTCGTGTCTCTCAGTCCCCTCTCTCTCAGGGAGATATCTGTACACTGACTGGTGTCTCTCAGTCCCCTTTCTCTCTCAGGGAGATATCTGTACACTGACTGGTTTCTCTCAGTCCTCTCACTCTCACGGAGATATCGGTACACTGTCTGGTGTCTCTCAGTTCCCTCTCTCTCTCAGGGAGATATCTGTGCACTGACTGGTGTCTCTCAGTCCTCTCTCTCTCAGGGAGATAGCTGTACACTGACTGGTGTCTCTCAGTTCCCCCCTCTCTCTCAGGGAGATATCTGTACCCTGACTGTTGTCTCTCAGTCCCCCCTCTCTCAGGGAGATAGCTGTGCACTGACTGGTGTCTCTCAGTCCCCTCTCTCTCAGGGAGATATCTGTACACTGACTGGTGTCTCTCAGTCCCCTCTCCCTCAGGGTGATATATGTACACTGACTGGTGTCTCTCAGTCCCCTCTCTCTCTCAGGGTGATATCTGTACACTGACTTGTGTCTCTCAGTCCCCTCCCTCTCAGGGAGATATCTGTACAATGACTGGTGTCTCTCAGTCCCCTCTCTCTCAGGGAGATATCTGTACACTGACTGGTGTCTCTCAGTCCCCTCTCTCTCAGGGAGATATCTGTACACTGACTCGTGTATCTCAGTCCCCTCTCTCTCGGAGATATCTGTACACTGACTGGTGTCTCTCAGTCCCCTTTCTCTCTCAGGGAGATATCTGTACACTGACTGGTGTCTCTCAGTCCCCTCTCTCTCTCAGGGAGATATCTGTACACTGACTGGTGTCTCTCAGTCCCCTCTCTCTCAGGGAGATATCTGTACAATGACTGGTGTCTCTCAGTCCCCTCTCTCTCAGGGAGATATCTGTACACTGACTGGTTTACAAGGATAAGAGTGGTCCGAGGATGAATGTGCTACAAGGATAAGAGTGGTCCGAGGATGAATGTGCTAAATTGGGGGAAGGCTAATTATAACAATATTAGGCGGGAACTGAAGAACATAGATTGGGGGCGGATGTTTGAGGGCAAATCAACATCTGACATGTGGGAGGCTTTCAAGTGTCAGTTGAAAGGAATACAGGACAGGCATGTTCCTGTGAGGAAGAAAGATAAATACGGCAATTTTCGGGAACCTTGCATGACGAGTGATATTGTAGGCCTCGTCAAAAAGAAAAAGGAGGCATTTGTCAGGGCTAAAAGGCTGGGAACAGACGAAGCCTGTGTGGCATATAAGGAAAGTAGGAAGGAACTTAAGCAAGGAGTCAGGAGGGCTAGAAGGGGTCATGAAAAGGCATTGGCAAATAGGGTTAAGGAAAATCCCAAGGCTTTTTACACTTACATAAAAAGTAAGAGGGTAGCCAGGGAAAGGGTTGGCCCACTGAAGGATAGGCAAGGGAATCTATGTGTGGAGCCAGAGGAAATGGGCGAGGTACTAAATGAATACTTTGCATCAGTATTCACCAAAGAGAAGGAATTGGTAGATGTTGAGTCTGGAGAAGGGGGTGTAGATAGCCTGGGTCACATTGTGATCCAAAAAGACGAGGTGTTGGGTGTCTTAAAAAATATTAAGGTAGATAAGTCCCCAGGGCCGGATGGGATCTACCCCAGAATACTGAAGGAGGCTGGAGAGGAAATTGCTGAGGCCTTGACAGAAATCTTTGGATCCTCGCTGTCTTCAGGGGATGTCCCGGAGGACTGGAGAATAGCCAATGTTGTTCCTCTGTTTAAGAAGGGTGGCAGGGATAATCCCGGGAACTACAGGCCGGTGAGCCTTACTTCAGTGGTAGGGAAATTACTGGAGAGAATTCTTCGAGACAGGATCTACTCCCATTTGGAAGCAAATGGACGTATTAGTGAGAGGCAGCACGGTTTTGTGAAGGGGAGGTCGTGTCTCACTAACTTGATAGAGTTTTTCGAGGAGGTCACTAAGATGATTGATGCAGGTAGGGCAGTAGATGTTGTCTATATGGACTTCAGTAAGGCCTTTGACAAGGTCCCTCATGGTAGACTAGTACAAAAGGTGAAGTCACACGGGATCAGGGGTGAACTGGCAAGGTGGATACAGAACTGGCTAGGCCATAGAAGGCAGAGGGTAGCAATGGAGGGATGCTTTTCTAATTGGAGGGCTGTGACCAGTGGTGTTCCACAGGGATCAGTGCTGGGACCTTTGCTCTTTGTAGTATATATAAATGATTTGGAGGAAAATGTAACTGGTCTGATTAGTAAGTTTGCAGACGACACAAAGGTTGGTGGAATTGCGGATAGCGATGAGGACTGTCTGAGGATACAGCAGGATTTAGATTGTCTGGAGACTTGGGCGGAGAGATGGCAGATGGAGTTTAACCTGGACAAATGTGAGGTAATGCATTTTGGAAGGGCTAATGCAGGTAGGGAATATACAGTGAATGGTAGAACCCTCAAGAGTATTGAAAGTCAAAGAGATCTAGGAGTACAGGTCCACAGATCACTGAAAGGGGCTACACAGGTGGAGAAGGTAGTCAAGAAGGCATACGGCATGCTTGCCTTCATTGGCCGGGGCATTGAGTATAAGAATTGGCAAGTCATGTTGCAGCTGTATAGAACCTTAGTTAGGCCACACTTGGAGTATAGTGTTCAATTCTGGTCGCCACACTACCAGAAGGATGTGGAGGCTTTAGAGAGGGTGCAGAAGAGATTTACCAGAATGTTGCCTGGTATGGAGGGCATAAGCTATGAGGAGCGATTGAATAAACTCGGTTTGTTCTCACTGGAACGAAGGAGGTTGAGGGGCGACCTGATAGAGGTATACAAAATTATGAGGGGCATAGACAGAGTGGATAGTCAGAGGCTTTTCCCCAGGGTAGAGGGGTCAATTACTAGGGGGCATAGGTTTAAGGTGAGAGGGGCAAAGTTTAGAGTAGATGTACGAGGCAAGTTTTTTACGCAGAGGGTAGTGGGTGCCTGGAACTCACTACCGGAGGAGGTCGTGGAGGCAGGGACGATAGGGACATTTAAGGGGCATCTTGACAAATATATGAATAGGATGGGAATAGAAGGATACGGACCCAGGAAGTGTAGAAGATTGTAGTTTAGTCGGGCAGTATGGTCGGCACGGGCTTGGAGGGCCGAAGGGCCTGTTCCTGTGCTGTACATTGCTTTGTTCTTTGTTTTTGTTCTTTGGTGTCTCTCAGTCCCCTCTCTCTCAGGGAGATAACTGTACAATGACTGGTGTCTCTCAGTCCCCTCTCTCTCAGGGAGATATCTGTACACTGACTGGTGTCTCTCAGTCCGCTCTCTCTCAGGGAGATATCTGTACACTGACTGGTGTCTCTCAGTCCTCTCTCTCTCAGGGAGATATCTGTACACTGACTGGTGTCTCTCTTCCCCTCTCTCTCAGGGAGATATCTGTACACTGACTGGTGTCTCTCAGTCCCCTCTCTCCCAAGGAGATATCTGTACACTGACCGGTGTCTCTCAGTCCCCTCTCTCTCAGGGAGATAGCTGTACAATGACTGGTGTCTCTCAGTCCCCTCTCTCTCAGGGAGATATCTGTACACTGACTGGTGTCTCTCAGTCCCCTCTCTCTCAGGGAGATAGCTGTACAATGACTGGTGTCTCTCAGTCCCCTCTCTCTCTGGGAGATATCTGTACACTGACTGGTGTCTCTCAGTCCCCTCTCTCTCAGGGAGATATCTGTACACTGACTGGTGTCTCTCAGTCCCCTCTCTCTCAGGGAGATATCTGTACACTGACTGGTGTCTCTCAGTCCCCTCTCTCTCTCTGAGGGAGAAATCTGTACACTGACTGGTGTCTCTCAGTCCCCTCTCTCTCTCTGAGGGAGATATCTGTACACTGACTGGTGTCTCTCAGTCCCCCCTCTCTCTCAGGGAGATACCTGTACACTGACTGGTGTCTCTCAGTCCCCTCTCTCTCTCTGAGGGAGATATCTGTACACTGACTGGTGTCTCTCAGTCCCCTCTCTCTCTCAGGGAGATAGCTGTACACTGACTGGTGTCTCTCAGTTCCCCCCTCTCTCTCAGGGAGATATCTGTACCCTGACTGTTGTCTCTCAGTCCCCCCTCTCTCAGGGAGATAGCTGTGCACTGACTGGTGTCTCTCAGTCCCCTCTCTCTCAGGGAGATATCTGTACACTGACTAGTGTCTCTCAGTCCCCTCTCCCTCAGGGTGATATATGTACACTGACTGGTGTCTCTCAGTCCCCTCTCTCTCTCAGGGTGATATCTGTACACTGACTTGTGTCTCTCAGTCCCCTCCCTGTCAGGGAGATATATGTACAATGACTGGTGTCTCTCAGTCCCCTCTCTCTCAGGGAGATATCTGTACACTGACTGGTGTCTCTCAGTCCCCTCTCTCTCAGGGAGATAGCTGTACAATGACTGGTGTCTCTCAGTCCCCTCTCTCTCAGGGAGATATCTGTACACTGACTGGTGTCTCTCAGTCCCCTCTCTCTCAGGGAGATATCTGTACACTGACTGGTGTCTCTCAGTCCTCTCACTCTCACGGAGATATCGGTACACTGTCTGGTGTCTCTCAGTTCCCTCTCTCTCTCAGGGAGATATCTGTACACTGACTGGTGTCTCTCAGTCCTCTCTCTCTCAGGGAGATATCTGTACACTGACTGGTGTCTCTCAGTTCCCCCCTCTCTCTCAGGGAGATATCTGTACCCTGACTGTTGTCTCTCAGTCCCCCCTCTCTCAGGGAGATAGCTGTGCACTGACTGGTGTCTCTCAGTCCCCTCTCTCTCAGGGAGATATCTGTACACTGACTGGTGTCTCTCAGTCCCCTCTCCCTCAGGGTGATATATGTACACTGACTGGTGTCTCTCAGTCCCCTCTCTCTCTCAGGGTGATATCTGTACACTGACTTGTGTCTCTCAGTCCCCTCCCTCTCAGTGAGATATCTGTACAATGACTGGTGTCTCTCAATCCCCTCTCTCTCAGGGAGATATCTGTACACTGACTGGTGTCTCTCAGTCCCCTCTCTCTCAGGGAGATATCTGTACACTGACTCGTGTCTCTCAGTCCCCTCTCTCTCAGGGAAATATCTGTACACTGACTGGTGTCTCTCAGTCCCCTTTCTCTCTCAGGGAGATATCTGTACACTGACTGGTGTCTCTCAGTCCCCTCTCTCTCTCAGGGAGATATCTGTACACTGACTGGTGTCTCTCAGTCCCCTCTCTCTCAGGGAGATATCTGTACAATGACTGGTGTCTCTCAGTCCCCTCTCTCTCAGGGAGATATCTGTACACTGACTGGTGTCTCTCAGTCCCCTCTCTCTCAGGGAGATAACTGTACAATGACTGGTGTCTCTCAGTCCCCTCTCTCTCAGGGAGATATCTGTACACTGACTGGTGTCTCTCAGTCCCCTCTCTCTCAGGGAGATATCTGTACACTGACCGGTGTCTCTCAGTGCCCTCTCTCTCAGGGAGATAAGTGTACACTGACTGGTGTCTCTCAGTCCCCTCTCTCTCTCAGGGAGATAGCTGTATACTGTCTGGTGTCTCTCAGTCCGCTCCCTCAGGGAGATATCTGTACACTGACCGGTGTCTCTCAGTCCCTCTCTCTCAGGGAGATATCTGTACATTGACTGGTGTCTCTCAGTCCCCTCTCTCTCAGGGAGATATCTGTACACTGACTGGTGTCTCTCAGTCCCCTCTCTCTCTCAGGGAGATATCTGTACACTGACTGGTGTCTCTCAGTCCGCTCTCTCTCAGGGAGATATCTGTACACTGACTGGTGTCTCTCAGTCCTCTCTCTCTCAGGGAGATATCTGTACACTGACTGGTGTCTCTCTTCCCCTCTCTCTCAGGGATATATCTGTACACTGACTGGTGTCTCTCAGTCCCCTCTCTCCCAAGGAGATATCTGTACACTGACCGGTGTCTCTCAGTCCCCTCTCTCTCAGGGAGATAGCTGTACAATGACTGGTGTCTCTCAGTCCCCTCTCTCTAAGGGAGATATCTGTACACTGACTGGTGTCTCTCAGTCCCCTCTCTCTCAGGGAGATAGCTGTACAATGACTGGTGTCTCTCAGTCCCCTCTCTCTCAGGGAGATATCTGTACACTGACTGGTGTCTCTCAGTCCCCTCTCTCTCAGGGAGATATCTGTACACTGACTGGTGTCTCTCAGTCCCCTCTCTCTCAGGGAGATATCTGTACACTGACTGGTGTCTCTCAGTCCCCTCTCTCTCTCTGAGGGAGAAATCTGTACACTGACTGGTGTCTCTCAGTCCCCTCTCTCTCTCTGAGGGAGATATCTGTACACTGACTGGTGTCTCTCAGTCCCCCCTCTCTCTCAGGGAGATACCTGTACACTGACTGGTGTCTCTCAGTCCCCTCTCTCTCTCTGAGGGAGATATCTGTACACTGACTGGTGTCTCTCAGTCCCCTCTCTCTCTCAGGGAGATACCTGGACACTGACTGGTGTCTCTCAGTCCCCTCTCTCTCTCAGGGAGATACCTGGACACTGACTGGTGTCTCTCAGTCCCTCTCTCTCAGGGAGATACCTGTACACTGACTGGTGTCTCTCAGTCCCCTCTCTCTCAGGGAGATATCTGTACACTGACTGGTGTCTCTCAGTCCCCCTCTCTCTCTCTCTCAGGGAGATACCTGTACACTGACTGGTGTCTCTCAGTCCCCTCTCTCTCAGGGAGATATCTGTACACTGACTGGTGTCTCTCAGTCCCCTCTCTCTCAGGGAGATATCTGTACACTGACTGGTGTCTCTCAGTCCCCCTCTCTCTCTCTCAGGGAGATATCTGTACACTGACTGGTGTCTCTCAGTCCCCTCTCTTTCAGGGAGATAGCTGTGCACTGACTGGTGTCTCTCAGTCCCCTCTCTCTCAGGGAGATATCTGTACACTGACTGGTGTCTCTCAGTCCTCTCTCTCTCAGGGAGATATCTGTACACTGACTAGTGTCTCTCAGTCCCCTCTCCCTCAGGGTGATATATGTACACTGACTGGTGTCTCTCAGTCCCCTCTCTCTCTCAGGGTGATATCTGTACACTGACTTGTGTCTCTCAGTCCCCTCCCTGTCAGGGAGATATATGTACAATGACTGGTGTCTCTCAGTCCCCTCTCTCTCAGGGAGATATCTGTACACTGACTGGTGTCTCTCAGTCCCCTCTCTCTCAGGGAGATAGCTGTACAATGACTGGTGTCTCTCAGTCCCCTCTCTCTCAGGGAGATATCTGTACACTGACTGGTGTCTCTCAGTCCCCTCTCTCTCAGGGAGATATCTGTACACTGACTGGTGTCTCTCAGTCCCCTCTCTCTCAGGGAGATATCTGTACACTGACTGGTGTCTCTCAGTCCCCTCTCTCTCTCTGAGGGAGAAATCTGTACACTGACTGGTGTCTCTCAGTCCCCTCTCTCTCTCTGAGGGAGATATCTGTACACTGACTGGTGTCTCTCAGTCCCCCCTCTCTCTCAGGGAGATACCTGTACACTGACTGGTGTCTCTCAGTCCCCTCTCTCTCTCTGAGGGAGATATCTGTACACTGACTGGTGTCTCTCAGTCCCCTCTCTCTCTCAGGGAGATAGCTGTACACTGACTGGTGTCTCTCAGTTCCCCCCTCTCTCTCAGGGAGATATCTGTACCCTGACTGTTGTCTCTCAGTCCCCCCTCTCTCAGGGAGATAGCTGTGCACTGACTGGTGTCTCTCAGTCCCCTCTCTCTCAGGGAGATATCTGTACACTGACTAGTGTCTCTCAGTCCCCTCTCCCTCAGGGTGATATATGTACACTGACTGGTGTCTCTCAGTCCCCCCTCTCTCAGGGAGATACCTGTACACTGACTGGTGTCTCTCAGTCCTCACTCTCTCAGGGAGATATCTGTACACTGACTGGTGTCTCTCAGTCCTCTCTCTCTCAGGGAGATATCTGTACACTGACTGGTGTCTCTCAGTCCCAACCCCCATCTCTCAGGAAGATAACCGTACAGTTTTCTTCCTTGAATATTGACATAATTAAGAAGGGTTACCACATCCTGGGCGAGTGCGCCCACAATTCCAAACCCATGTACCCCGGAGCCACAACACAAGTGAATTAATTCATAATTCTTATGAAAATACCAGAAACCTTTGGCCCTTGGCTGTCCAATAATTACAGTCACCAGGTTTGTAAATGTAAACTTATATATATCAAAACGTATCATGAAAATATGCAGTAAATACAATTGGTTATTGACAAGTTAATACCCACTACTCACTTTAACTGCCCCATCCTCTACCACACACGCAAGACAGAGCAACACAGAGGGGGTGGAAAGGGGTAAAAATAATAAGGGTGGAAGACAAAAGATTTTTCAGATGCTGGTTCTTTAGTAGACTTTCTTCACAGCAAGGTTGTAGATTAAAGTCTCTGCTTGACAGCCGCTAACAATCTTCTCCGTTGTTTAGAAACTTATTACTCATAACCTTCCCAGGAGAGGCCCCTTTGCTACACATCAAACATGACTTTCAGCCCGTGCTTTATTTCCCAGGCCTCTGCCTTTTCTGGAGAAAGAGAGATTAGGTCAGATCGAGACATTGCTGGCCGAGCCCCTCATGGTTCTCCTGTAGCTGGATTCGTCCAGGCTCCACGCCAGTTCTGAAGCACAGCCTTTCTGCAGAAAATACGCAGAGAGAGAGGAGGGGACAGCAGTCCTTCTTCAGGGCATCATCCAGGGGTCAAAACAAAAAACCCAACTATTGGATGCTCTGGAACATTCCATTGGGATCAGGTCCATTCACCGCCTGTTACCGGGCAGAGTACAGCCCTTTGGGCCAATTCATTGGCCACCAGCCAATCAATCAAACCGAGTCATCACTGATGTCGGCCAATCTGCATTCATCAGTCAAAACCAGCACAGCTTTCCGGATTCTTCTATTTGAATTAAAGCTACAGGCTGCTTTTCCTTAAAGTCACAGGTCTCTTAATCATCCATGGATCAAAAATACAACAGCGAAAATAGAAGAAAGGGGAAAATAAGGGAATAAAAGGGAGAATAAACCTTACAGGAGTGATTCTCAGTTTCACTCGGTAACCCATGGCGACCGCCCCTTAATTGGGAAAAAAAATAATTGGGTACTAATTAAAAAAAAAAAAAAATTCTTTACCCTGTTTAGGGAATTGAAATCTTACCCACACAGGTTCCTTGTTCATTGAGTGAGTATCCATCCTCACAGAGGTCACTGCCCTGAACACATCGGAATGAGCCGGCCATGTTGAAGCACATTTCCCGCTGGGAGCAGTTGTGGTTTCCCTTCACACACTCGTTAACATCTATAGCGGAGCGAGAACGAGAAAGGGAAGGAGCAAGGGAGAGAGCGAGGAAGGAGCGAGAGAGAGAGATGGAAGGAACGAGAGAGAGAGAGAAAGGAGGAAAGATGGAGAGAGAGAGAGAGAGATGGAGGGAGAGAGAGGGAGAAGGCAGGAGCGATGGAGGGAGCGAGAAAAATGAGGGAGGAGTGAGGGAGAGGGAGAAAGAATGAGTGAGATAGAGAGAGAAATAGAGAAATGGGGGTCAGAGAATAGGAGCGAGGGAGAAAGAGACGGAGACACACACGGAGAGAAAGAGAGAAGGAGCAAGAGTGAAAGAGAGAGGCAGACAGATAGAGAGAGGCAGAGAGAGAAAGAGGCAGACAGAAACAGGTAGAAAGTACAGTCAGACATGGTAAGACAAAGAGATAGAGACAGTGCGAGAGACCAGGATAGAGGGAGACAGCGACAGATAGACAGGCAGAGTTAGAGCGATAGAGAGAATAAGGATAAAGGGAGGGAGAGAGCGAGAAACCAATAAAAGCAGAGAAGGAAACACAGAGAGTGCATCAGGGGAAGACCAAGAGAAAAAGTCATTGGGGGAGAGAGTGAGTGACAGAATGACAGATGAGAAAGGAGGTGGGTGAAAGTGGAGGATGGAAAGAAAAAGGAGATGGAAGAGGGAGAGTCAAAAACAGGAGGAATAGAGGGATGCACACAGGAGTAAGGGAGACAAAGACACAGGCAGAACAGAGACACACCGGTGGGAGGGAGAGAGGGGGACACACAGGCAGGAGAGAGAGAGTGAGACACGGGCAGAAGAGAGAGGGACACAGCAGAAAAGAGGCATAGGCGAAAGAGGCACACGTGGAAAAGAGCGAGACACAGGCAGAAAAGTGAGACACAGGTGGAAAAGAGAGAGAGAGAGACATAAGCAGAAAGGAGAGAGTGACAGGTGGAAAAGAGAACCAGGTGTAAGGTAGAGAAAGACACAGGCGGAAGAGAGTGGCACAGGCAGAAGAGAGTGGCACAGGCAGAAGAGAGTGGCACAGGCAGAAGAGAGTGGCACAGGCAGAAGAGAGTGGCACAGGCAGAAGAGAGTGGCACAGGCAGAAGAGAGTGGCACAGGCAGAAGAGAGTGGCACAGGCAGAAGAGAGTGGCACAGGCAGAAGAGAGAGGGGCACAGGCAGAAGAGAGGGGTACAGGCAGAAGAGAGGGGTACAGGCAGAAGAGGGGCACAGGCAGAAGAGAGGGGTACAGGCAGAAGAGGGGCACAGGCAGAAGAGAGGGGTACAGGCAGAAGAGAGGGGCACAGGCAGAAAAGAGAGACACACACAGGTGAAAGAGGGACACACGGAGAAGAGATGAACGCACAGGCAGAATAGAGGGGTGCACAGGCAGAATAGAGGGGTGCACAGGCAGAATAGAGGGATGCACAGGCAGAATAGAGGGATGCACAGGCAGAATAGATGGATGCACAGGCAGAATAGAGGGATGCACAGGCAGAATAGAGGGATGCACAGGCAGAATAGAGGGATGCACAGGCAGAATAGAGGGATGCACAGGCAGAATAGAGGGATGCACAAGCAGAATAGATGGATGCACAGGCAGAATAGAGGGATGCACAGGCAGAATAGATGGATGCACAGGCAGAAGAGAGGGACGCACAAGCAGAATAAAGGGAGAGAGACACAGATGGAAGAGAGAGAGACACACACAGGCAGAAGTGAAAGGGTGATAAACATAGACAGACGAGAAAACAAAACACAAGGAGAGAGAGAGACACAGGTGGAAGAGAGAGAGAGAGACACAGGTGGAAGAGAGAGAGAGAGACAGAGATGAATGAGGGCGAGAAACGCAGGCGGAACAGAGAGACACAGGCGGAAGAGAGAGAGACACAGGCGGAAGAGAGAAAGGGAGACAGAGAATGGAGGACAGTGAGACACACAATGGGAGAGAGAAACACAGACATAAATGAGAGAGAGAGAGAGAGACCAGCAGAAGTGAGAGAGACACACACACAGAGGCAGAAGTGAGAGAGCAACACACGCACAGGCGGAAGAGAGAGACATACAAGCGGAAGAGCAAAAGACATGCGCAAGCAGTGAGAGAGAGAGGCACAGGCAGGGTGATAGAAAGAGAGGGACAAACAGGAGGGCAAGAGAGAGGTAGGCGGGAGAGCGAGACAAAAGCACAAGTTACAGAAAGAGAGAGACAGGCGGATGAGAGAGTGAGAGACTCAAAAGGGGGCGGAGGAGAGGGTCAGACACAGGCAGAAGAAAGGAAGAGAGAAACGTGCAGAAGAAAGAGACAGAGGAGAGTGAAACACACACCACACACACACACGGAGATGGAGATGGAGGAAAGGGAGAGATGGAGATGGAGGAAAGGGAGAGACGGATGGGATGGGAATAGAGAGGACGCAAATGCAGAGAAAGGGGGGCCTCAGGCGAGGTGGGTTCAAGTGAGAGCGATAGAGGAGTCAGAATGAAGGTGGATTGATAGAGAAAGAGAGGCAGATGGAGGGGGAGATGTACGACGACACATTGTGCAAGAAGGGGTGGCAGTGAGGAGAGAGGGAAGGAGTCAGGAACCGGACTCAAAGGGATACAGGGTGTAAGAATTGTTGTTGCAAAAATCAATATTGAAATTATAAACAATACAACGCATGGAATATATACAAAGCACAGAGAGTATTTGAGAAAATAAATCATACTGTACAGGATAAGGAGTATCGCTGAAGAGCGAGTTGTGTTGGCGAAGCTTTGTGCCTCGCACTCATCAGAACAGTCCTGAATTTCAGACTCTCACCACTATTTATACTGGCGGAGAACAGGCTGGCAAGGATCGCAGTGTGCGAATGGATGTGGCTTGACGCCAGTGTAACTGAAGCGACGTACGTTCGCGCACGGCGAGCCACACTCTGCAAACTAAAGGAACGTGCCCAAGCCTTGCACCTTTTTTAAATTGCAAGGGAACTTGGGGAACCAATGGCTCCCCATTTCCTCCGCCAAGGCCTATCAGAATTGGATGGCAGATTGACACTTTTCTCCTGCAGTATGAATTGTTGTGTGAGTCGGAAATCTAATATTCCTGCCTTTGCCCTGATGAAAGCAAGGCAAAACGCTTCAGCAAGGAGCCGGCTAATCCTTTGTGGGATAACTGACCTCTGTCCACACAACAGGCAGTGTACTTAACCCGACCTCCAAAGGTGTCCTTCCTTCAGTAATTACCTCCACAGGAGCCACCATTGTCCAGCAGCTGATATCCCGGGAAACAGGCACATACGATGGAGGGTCCTTCACTCCGGCACAGCTGCGAGCAGGGATTATCATCTGAGTCGGAGCACACAAAATGAGCAGAGAGACAAAGGTGATGGATGATATTTAATACACCCTCCCTCAACCTAACAGACTCAAAACTGTCCACAAGGTGCTCGGGCCATTTCACTACTCAATATATCCGAGCTTTCACTCTTGCTGGTACTGTCGGAGAGTCGGTACCGAAGGAGCGCCGTACTGTCGGAGGGTCAGTACTGGGGGTGCGCCGCACTGTCGGAGGGTCAGTGCTGAGGGAGCGCCGCACTGTCGGAGGGTCAGTGCTGAGGGAGCGCCGTTCTGTCGGAGAGTCGGTACCGAAGGAGTGCCGTACTGTCGGAGGGTCAGTGCTGAGGGAGCGCCGCACTGTCGGAGTGTCAGTGCTGAGGGAGCGCCGCACTGTCGGAGTGTCAGTGCTGAGGGAGCGCTGCACTGTCGGAGTGTCAGTGCTGAGGGAGTGCCGCACTGTCGGAGTGTCAGTGCTCAGGAAGTGTCGCACTGTCGGAGGGTCAGTGCTGAGGGAGCGCCGTACTGTCGGAGGGTCAGTGCTGAGGGAGTGCCGCACTGTCGGAGGGTCAATGCTGAGGAAGTGCCGCACTGTTGGAGGGTCAGTGCTGAGGGA